>NC_050533.1:18702701-18746165 GCF_002922805.2 Oryzias melastigma
TTCACAAAAAAAACTATAATATAGATTTCTTAGAAAGACAGATGAAGCTTAAACAATGAAAGCATCTGATCAGAGCTTCACAGTGGGGTGATGGTTGTGTAAACAGTAAACAGCTGGATGCAGGCATGGCTGAGCATCTTAAAATTAAAAATGAGCACTGGGAGGATCAGCCAGAGTGTGACATCCTGATGCTGTACTGTCATCATGCCATTATGATGATTAAATCCAGCCTGATGCCATCTGCTATTACAAATCAATAGAACGACACACACACACACAAAAAGTTGCAGACAAAACAGAGAAATCTATTTTCATTTAAATGTTCGCTCGGAAGTTTGTCTTTTAAGTGGCAAGTCAATTTAGATTTATTAAAAAAAAAAAATGTCTTCATCCAACATCTTTTAAATCTGCTTAAAAAATCATTAAAACAGGTAAATTAATCCAGTTGGACAGTAAACATATGTTTCAATCTTATTGCTTCAAACTGATGGTTTGTAGTCATGACAATCACTTTAGACACAAACACTTCAAAATATTATGCATTTAAGATAATTTTGTGTAACTGGAAGGAAGGCTTTGATGTTTATTTATCTCTAGTATATTACTAATTTAATCACCGTGTACTACAGTCACAGTTTGACAATAATTCTGTTTAAATTCTACATAAAGGCAATGACTGCTCCCATAAAGGCTGGAGGGTTAGGTTTGATGATTAATCTTTTAGAGCGTGACCTCTGACGATTTTGCTGGCCTTCTCTCGTGATGTATTAAACAAGTTTCATCAGATTTGATTAAAGGATCTATATATTTATTTGCACTTATTAACAAAACAAGCCATTCCTTGCAGGGTTTAAGATTATCCCAGATGCATCTGGTTTGATGTGTCAGGATATAAATACAGTACAAGTGAACTTAAACCATTTCTGAGTAGCTTTAAGTTGTAAATCCATCATGTTATTTAAGGGAGATGATTATTTGTGGGGTTATAGAAATTTGCTTCTATCCAAACTGTTTCAAGCAATTAGTCAAGCTCTACTTGACTTTAGCTAATTACTATTAATTTTATTAATCAAATGCGACATAGGTGAGTGTTTTTTTTTCTAATCATTGCATTTCATTATTTCTGTAATAAATTTGAAAAATCTGTGATTTTTTTTGTCCTGTGTTGTCCACAATCTATGCTTGAAACAAACCAAGCAACCAACTAACCAAGTCAATCAATCAATCAATCAATCAATCAATCAATCATTGCAAATCTGGAAAACAATTTTCAGTGATTTGATTTTTGATTAACTGAGCCAATATTAAGCTAAGCTCATGTGCTTTTTTTATTTCAGGTTCACACATTGGTTTGTTTGTGTATTTACTCAGTGGTATGATTGCATAAAATCGGTCATGAGGATAAAAGAAAAAAATAAACAATAGAACAGGCAGCATTTCACTCTATTGACTACTTTGGTCTAAAAGCACTTAGATCTTTGTTCACTCTTGTGTTTTACCAACACAAAAGTATCTTTTTTGTAAGGTCTTATAGACCAATGGTTTAAGGAAAAGAGAAAAAAAACTTTTTTCTTGAAAATTTGTTCTATTTCGAACAGAAACAAGAGAGCTTTATGATCTTCCTCAGAAAAATAAAAGTCTTAGAAGAGATTGAAGTCTTCTCTTTCATTTCTGAAGCCCCAGTCCTACTGACAACAGTCCACATGCAGGGTTTCCCTGCAGTGCATGCTGAAAGCACCCATTAGCAGAGTGCGTTTGGCACTGGTGGACTTACCTCTGAGATCTACAGAACCACAACTCTTGCCAGACAAAATGCGTCTTGATAGTACATCAAACAGAAGGTGCAGCACTGTTTGATATTTAGCTAAAATCTCTGTAGTCTAAACTGCAGGACTTTTATCTCTCGGTTTTGTCATTTGTGGTTATATTTGGGTCTTCTTTATGATAATGGAAAACATTCCATAATGTACATTTTGCTCATTTAACTAGATACAGTAGTAAGGAAACCTGGATTTGATCCCCAGGGCGTGCTCTGAGCCTACTCCAGTGTGGGTCCTTAGGCAAAACCCTTGACGCTGCAGCCTAACTGGGTTCCCCTGTGCCTTTGGAATTCAGGGTTGTGTCCGGCGTAAAAACTCTGCCAACCGGTTCGAAGCAGTGAGAGCTGTTTCGCTGTGACAACCCCTGATGGGATTAGCCAAAAGGTAAACAATGACATAACTAGATACAATACAATACAAGTTGTACTTCCTGTTTGTCAAAGTAATCGAGCAAGACTACGGCAACATATACTAAATTACCACTGCACGCTCTCATAAATACATGTTTTTCAGCAAATCTGGCAGGTGGCTGCGTGGTGGCATTTGTAATCTGGAGGCAGCAGCTGCATTTTTACACGCCGCATGGTGGCTGCAAAGGTTTTAGGAAAAAGTTAGAATTTTACGGCAACCTGACAATTTTTCTATAAAAGTTAACAATGGTCAGTGGCCACCCCAACAATTTTCCAAAAATTGGGTGGCGGCATGAAATCTTCAAAATCCTGATAATGCCTGGTGCCAGTTGTATTTGTGACCGTAGTCTAAATCCGGTCAAATCAGGGCTATATTTGGGCTACGATGTGGTGTTTCCACTAAGACTGACTGATTATAGTTTCTAATCGAACTACACTGCGAGTTTGGGCTGTAGTGTTGCCAGAGTCAAACCAAGTTTGGTGGAATTGGGACTTTATTCCTTAATTATTCCAACTAATCATCTGGTGTTGGAGCATGAGGGGTTTAAATTAGCTTATTGTTTTTCTTCCAACTTGCAACCAAAGTTGTTGACATAAGCATCGCTGTGCTCAGAATGAAAATATCTGATAGCTGTGATTTTGTTTTCTTTGCTGCTGTTGGCTCGAGCTGCATGCTGTGTCTCATAATGTCAAAACATGACACAAGGAATCTCTTCAAAAGGCCATGCATATTTAACATTCATTCTAAGCCAGTGAGGAAAGCTTTTTGCTTCTTTTCACAGATTTTGGTTTCGAAAGCACTGATGGGTGAGCTTCTCGGCCTCTGACGGATTTTCCCACTTCACAACTTCATTTTGTGATTGTGTCACCCACCCAACTGGAATACCAACAAGTGCACTCAGATTTTTTTCCCCCGTACATGTCCTGTTTTCAATTTATTTCCCCCTCCTTTTTGTCCTTGCACGCGCCACAGGGGCATGGTGATTTTAATTATGGAGTGCAGCGTGCAGGGACTGTACAGCCGTCTTACTTAAAGTGTTTTCCGCTCAAAGAACGCACCCCCCCCCCAGTCTTTAGCAGTGCAAGAAATCAGTCTTGACAGGGATTTTTTTTTTTTTTTAATAAAAAAATAAAGAAGGGAACACAGGCAGGCCAGTTCTTTCTGTCACTAAACATGAAAGTATGTTGTGACATGTTGACTGCACTTCACTAATTGGAAAGATTTTTTCGGTGGGAATTAGCAAAAAAGAAAGATTTTTCCCCTCAACAGAATCTCATTCACATGGTGACAGAAGACTGTGTGTGTGAGAGAAAATGCTGGAATAAAACTGTAGGCTGGTGAGATTTCTGAAGTCCCTCGACTCTTTTCACAAACAGTAATATAAAAAAGAAGAGTGAACAAAAAAAAAACCTGATTCTTTGGTGGTTTGGTATGTTTACCACTGTCAGAGAAATAATCGATTTATCATTGAATGGCTGACAACAAAAGCCATCCAAACATCCTAACCAAATCCACTTATTGGTCAAAATTTAGCCAGGTTTAACCATCAACAGCTTCAGTGGCAAGTTTATTTGTATGGCACATTTCATGTACAGAGACAATTCAAAGTGCTTTACATAAAACATTAAAAGAAACAATCAAAAGAAATAGTAAAAATGTGATCATTAAAAAAAAATTAAAATAAAGTAAAAAGATTTTAATTTAAAACAAGCATAGATAGACAGTGCGGACGTAAACTTTTGAATACATATTAATCAAATGCAACTGAGAACAGGTGAGTCTTTAACCTGGATTTAAATACACTGAGTGTTTCAGCAGATCTAAGGTTTTCTGGAAGTCTGTTCCAGATCTGTGGTGCATAGAAGCTGAATGCAGCTTCTCCATGTTTAGTTCTGACTCTAGGAACTGATAAAAGACCGGATCCTGATGACCGGAGAGGTCTGGCTGGTACATACTGGGTCAGGAGGTCAGTCATGTATTTTGGTGCTAAACCATTCAAAGCTTTATAAACCAGTAACAGAACTTTAAAGTCTATCCTCTGACAGACAGGTAACCAGTGTAAAGACCTCAGAACTGGACTGATGTGGTCTACTTTCTTGGTCCTTGTGAGAACCCGAGCAGCAGAGTTCTGAATAAGCTGCAGTTTCCTGATGGATTTTTTTGGTAGTCCTGTAAAAACACTGTTACAGTAATCAAGTCGACTAAAGATGAAAGCATGCACTAGTTTCTCCAGGTCCTGCTTAGACATCAGATCTTTAATCCTTGAGATATTTTTGAGATGATAATAGGCTGATTTAGTGACTGCCTTAATGTGTTTATCAAAATTTAGGTCTGTGTCTATCACTACACCCAAGTTTCTGGCCTGGTTGGTAGTTTTTAGTTGAATAGATTGAAGCTCTGTAGTGACGTCCAACCTTTTTTCTTTAGCCCCAAAGACAATAACCTCAGTTATTAACCTCAGTAAGTTTTGGCAAATCCAGCCATTAATGTCCTGAATGCATTTACCAAGAGCCTGCACAGGGCCTCGGTCTCCTGGTGTCTTTTGTACGTCCAAAAATAGTTGTAAAAACTTGCGTAACAATGGCTGAACACAGAAGTTTGAACCCAGAAGCTTGAAATCCATATTTATATGCTTTTACATAGACCTTTCATTGAAAGAGGTCAAGCAGACATTATTAGGAAAACAATTAGTAAGGGAGGGAACTTTTAAAGTAAGTTATGCTTCACAAAGTTATACAATGCATATTTTTGTGATCAAAATACAAATTTCTTTTACATTTTTGTCATCTGTGTTTATTGTATCATTTTGCTATCCATCCATCTTCTTCGGCTTCATCTGGGACCAGGTTGCAGGGGCAGCAGTCTAAGCAAAGATGCCCAGACTTCCCTCTCCCCGGCCACTTCCTCCAGCTCTTCTGGGGGGACCCCGAGGCGTTCCCAGGCCAGCCGAGAGACATAGTCAGTGTCCTGCGTCTTCCCCGGGGCCTCTGCCCAGTGGGACATGCCCGGAACACCTCTCCAGGGAGGCGTCCAGGAGGCATCTGGACCAGATGCCAGAACCACCTCAACTGGCTCCTCTCGATGCGGAGGAGAAGCGGCTCTACTCCGAGCTCTCTCCGGGTGACCGAGCTTCTCACCCTATCTCTAAGGGAGCGTCCAGCCACCCTACGGAGAAAACTCATTTCAGCCGCTTGTACTGTGAATCTCGTTCTTTCGGTCACGACCCAGAGCTCATGACCATAGGTGAGTACTGGAACGAAGATCGACCGGTAAATCATTTTGCTATATGAAATATATGTATCACACTGCCAAGCTCCATTGTATTTTGGATGTTTTAAGCACATAGACTTTGTTCGCTGCAGCTGTAACCACATCAACAGAGTGATGGAGAAATACTCCACCTCATTAAACAATGTACACTAAACTTATGGCAGCATAAACATATCTGCAGCCATAATATCTGCCAATACTGCTCCGACTGAAAAAAACAAAACAAAATATAGGTGTTTGAGAATGACTCATAACCCTTTGTGAACTGTGCTGGAATATATTCACATCACTCCATATTTCTAAATTTCTGCAGCTGCCAATTATTCAACATCACTGTTCTGAAATACAATGAACTTGGGCCCTCTCCAACAGTAAATCAGGTCTCCAGGGCTTCGTCTATTAAGTTTTTATGTTTAAGCTATATGCATGAAGAAAAAACTTGGGGTTAAGTTTGATCAACCAGTGCATACAAATCCTCCTCACACATGTACAGATATAGCTTGCTCCTACATTTAAGAGCATTAAGCATTTTTTGACATTGTTTTTCTAATTAAAATTATACATTTGAAATGATTCCTTACACCTTAAATTTGTTACTCCAAATAATATCTATGTGCAATATTCTGATATTTTTTCAGACACCGGAAATTACTTTAATCCAAACGTTGACACACATTTTGAGATATATGGACAAAAATCTAAGATGTTAAAGTCTTGTGAAACTTAAGTTTGTGACCCTAAAGTGTGGTGTTGTGAATTTAAAGTGTTGTGAACTTAAAGTGTTGTGTTGTGAACCTTCAGGGCCACCGTAAAAATGATATCCCGCACTTTAAATTCAAATAACCCCTGATAGAACCACACATTTTCACTCCCTACTTGTCACATTTTGACATTTCGTTAATAACCCCTTCACGCCACTTTTTGACATTTTTGGTGTCACCAACTCAGCGTTTTTGGACGTGTCGGCTGTTCGTAAAATCAAGGGTCCATAATCCTCTGTATGCAGCGGGTACAAGTACCCTAACCCAGTACTGGTACCCTAGCCCACCACCCGATGCGGTACTTGACACAAGCCGTGCCCAGATAGGAACTGGTACTGGGTTAGGTTACATGTGCGCTCCGCGTCCCGGTACTGGACCGATTCCCATTCCCCGAGGTTGAGGACCAGTGATTTAAGGGAACAGTCAGCACACAAAAAAATTCTGAGTAGGGGACACCCAAAACATCAAAAAGTGGCACAGAAGGGTGCTTTACCAAATATCAATATGTGACAACTTGGGAGTGAGAATGTGTTGAATAGAAATGATCAGGTTCAATGATTCTGTTATTCAAGGATTTACATTTATGTCAGCAACAGATAAAAATACCATTCTGTGTTATATCAAAATGATTCAAACTAGTAGAAATGGCATTCACCGTCCTCTGAATCCCATCTGAGTGACTCTGTCTAATATTTGATCATGGAGGCCCCTGGTGTAGAAATACAACAACACCACGTAAACAAACACCAATCATTAAGTAACATGTGCAGAGGTAATAACTACTTTATTGTGTTTGTCAAATGTAGTGGAATAAAAGTAATAGATTTTACAAAGAAACTTTAAAAAGTCTTTAAACTAGACTTTGTTACTGTCCACCCCCGTGTGAAACCACCTGCTGTGCCCTATTAGAGTTAATGGATGGAATGTTGGGTTTGCTGAACCTAAAGATGAATGAAAACAGGAGAAGGTAATGATGTGTCAGCAGTACTTAAGCCTGACTGATCAGCATTGTTTATGTAACATCTCCATCCAGTCATTCTGAAGGTTGTTTTACCCTGAACTCTGCAGAGTGCTCCTTATAAGCCACTGGAGGCCAGTTTAATTGGGTGGAGAACTGAGAATCACTCGCAAAGCAAGGATCCTCATCAGCTTCATGAACTTCCCAGGGGACAGAGTCCCATATTTGCTCCATTAAAGATTTAAAAAGAAGAAAAAGTTCATAATCATTTGATGGGGATTTTTTTTTTTACTTTTATTTTTTCCTTTCTAAGATTATGGGAGATGATGCACCCCCCGATTACAGCCATGTCTAGTCATTTTGACCAACACGTGACACCACTAGACTGCCAAGAATTGATTTAGTAAAAAAAAAAAGTTTTTACCTAAAAACGTTGCTGAAACTGTCAGATTTTCCCAAATAGCAATAGAAGAGGCAATCAAACAAGGGACATTTCATTTCCCACAAAAACGCTTGTCACTGATGGATGAGTAATGACTTTTTTCTTTCCTTTTTTGATGAAAAACTGTGTGGAAAAAGAAAAAAAATGTGAGAAAACAACCATTAGAAATAAGAGTTCAATTCAAACATACATCAAACATCAAACCACTTGAAAGGAACCGTTTTGTAATTTTGTAGGCTGTGGGGGGTTTGGTCAGACCACCCCTCCCCCAAAAAATATTTGGATGTCACAAAACATTATTTTATTTCATCACCTGGATTTTTCAACCACAGAATCAACCATGATGGATAAAAAGCGATGACGTTCTAAGGAAAAGTGTGTTCACATTAAATGTAAGTTTGTATATTTGTTAATCCTCTGGATACAAAAGTAGACCTAAATATCAGCAGACCAGTTGTGGACACTAAAGCCTCATTTCCACTGAGAGGTCTGTCCGGTAGGGTGAGGAGTGGTATGGTCCAGGTATTTCTGGCGAGCGTTTCCACTCAATTAAGCCTCGCCTCCACTGAGCCATTTGTTTTCATGGTGCATGCATGGTGTAGATTGGTAGCATGTCATTGCGTCATTGTGCGACAACTAGAAAACAAACAACAATGGAGGTCATCCAGCAGCTCATCTTTTTCTTGCTTTACTTTTGGTACATCGTTTATAACAGGAATTTAATGTTGTTTGAAAGACGATTGCGGGCGGGATTGAAACCACAAAGACTTGCTTAGAAACGTTGGAAACATTAGTTTAAATGAGAGTTTTGTTGATGCTTTCTAATGTTGTCCTCACTTTCTGCTAATCAACGGGTGGCCACAACCGTTCCACTTTTCAATGGACCTACAACCAATGGGGGCCCCAAGAGGTACAGTTAAGTACTGTTTAATGGATCAATTTTACAATGGAAATTCTCAGATTACCGAACCGTAATGGACCACTTAGTGGAAACGAGGCTTAACGTACAACTACTAATGCCACATGTGGAATACTAAAGTAGGAGAACTGATGGTTTTTTACTTCAATCTATACTCATCACAAAGAAAGAAATACAGAATACAGAAGTACAGTCTCTATTGTTAAAATACTTCTTGGTAATGGGTCTACTGGAAAGCCTAATTTCTCTTTGAAATGGTGCCACAGATATACAAATACTAAAACAGCTTTAACTGATGTTTCTATTGACTCTTGTTTGGAGCAGGTAGCACTGCAAGTGTATCTCAAGTACAAGCCATCCATCCATCCATCCATCCATCTCTAGAGGCCACTGAATCCCCTTTGGGGTCACAAGACTGCTAGAGTCAACCTAGCAACTTTTAGGTGAAAGCAGGGTACATCCTAAACAGGCCATCACATATACTCTCACTTGCAGACCTAGAAACAATTCAAAGACACCAATTAACCTATCAAGCATATTTTTGTACTGTCGGAGGAAGTGTCTGTGGAAAACCTTCACATGTATGAGTAGAACATCCAAACTTTACATAAGAAAGTCCCAGTGGCAGAGTTACTTGAGAATGTTAAAATATGATCAAACTTCCTTCTAATTTAGGATGGTCTTAATTTGGAAATATTGAAAAAAAAAAAAAAAAAAAAAAAAAAAACTTTTTCTACCTTTATTTATAACCACCGCTAATTATTCCAGGACTTTAAGAAAACAGCTTGCACACCGTAGTGCTCTTGCAAGTCCTCTGCGACTGCAGGCGGAGAGACACCTCAGGAATAGCAGCAAGGAGCGTGAAAAAAACAACATATCAATGCAGGTCTCAGGAGATGAAAACAAGCGGAGGCTGTCCATGGAAAAATTGTCATCTTCCTGTATTAGTAAAACCGCTGCAGTGGTAAAGCATGCATGGAAAATGAAATATTCAGTGCTGTTGGGGGATATACAGGAACAAAAGCAGAGATTGTTGCAGAATAAAAATGTTCAGATTGTCAGAAACAGAGACTTCAACAAATAAGTTAACAGTTTTGCTTTTTTTTATTTACCGAAACTTAAAATTATTTACTTTTATATGGATTGTATCGCATAGCAGGCATGCAAAAAAAGCAGTTCAAGTATTTCAAAGCATCAATGACTTAATTTTGTTCAAGAAACTTAAAATATTTATACGTCGAGGATCCCCATTTGAACTCTAGCATGACATGAATCTAAAATAGATCAGCCAGGTTAGTCTGCTCATGTACATTATTCAGTTAACTGCTTTGTTTGGGACAAAATGTCCCAGGGAAGCTCCATTTTACTGACCGCCAGCTGGCTACTGCACAGCTACAAAGAGAAATCGCTCAGCAGAATGCCTGCTCATTTCCTTATGGAGGCTCTGAAACCCCCACATGTTAAATAAGTTAAAGCTCGAGACAGAACTGTCCCTTATCATAGGAAGTGGAGTTTTCAAGAGCTCTTGCAAGTGAAGTCAAAACATGCGGGAGAGTTTCTCTGAGGCCACGGCACACTCAACACCCTCATTACTGCTCCAGTGTTCACAGCTGATGTCTGGAAGGTGTTTCTCTACTTTGGGGAAGATCAAAAAGCTAAAATGAAATGGTCCTGCTTTCCATGAGAGCGGGAAAGTGAGGTCAGAGGGCCTGATGTCAATGCCAGGTAACTGAGAAGCTTGTCTTTGGGACAGATAGGGGAGAAAATGACAGATAAAATGTCATAGTGGGAAATTTTAATCAAAGACCCCATTTACATGCACACCAAATATTCAATCTGATATCTTGAGTTATTGGATTTTCAAAATGACAAGTACTGGTAGTCTTTTCTCTGATAATGGCAGCTATTCAATGATAAGATAGCAGATTAAAATGTAAATCTACAAAATAAAAGATATTTTGAAGATTTGCATACACTCATTTGTAAAAGAAACAACGATTGTCCCATCAAGACCTGGAGTAGAATTGCGTATCCAAGACAACCAGAGAAAAGCAACAACACGACTTATTATATTATCTCCCATATTAAGCCTTAGTCACAGCTGCCCATGGATACACGTGGTCTGCGGGCGAAAAATGGGTAAATCTGTGTGGTGGCCTGCATGAAATATCAAAACTGTGAACTAAACGGTGAGACAAAAGACCAAAAATGTTCATGTACATTTATTTCTATGGGTATGCTGACAGTGACAGGTCAAACAACACGTAGGATTAGAATGATGTAGGTGAGACACAGATGTGCTGTAGGGATTTTTCAAGGAGCCCGTGAGTGCAGTTAAAGTGATGAGTGCGCACTACACCGCTTGACTCTTAGATAATAGGAAATAAGACAATCAGAGGACAGTTTCTAACCACTAGCATGTGGCGTAAGGGCGCCGTATAACAGTACCACTCATACTTCACGAGTGTGTGTATTTTCCACTATTTCTACACAAACCTGAAGATACACTTAACACACAGAACAATTGTGTGTTCAAGACATGCCTGTCTACAACCGTCAATGGGCCTGGACAATCCAAAAACCTGCAGCACCCAAAGGGATCGACCCCCTTTCACGTGCGTGGGACCAATGCTACGTACATATCAAGCACATATGGCGCTACCTGATACTAACACATGTACTTACAGTTAAAAGAGGACTGGTACAAAATGTTTTTCTTTCTCAGCTCTATTCACATACATTAAATAACTGGTGTCATATAAGTCCAGCTGGGAACAAAACTTAATTATTAATTTTTCCCTCCCTGATTAACTTTCAAATGGTTGGTACGTCTGTGTTTGGAATGAAGTACGACACTTCCTAATTCCAGTCCCCGATTATTAAGAGTTCAAGTAGTTCAACTTTCAGCGCTCGCTCAATTGCTCACGTTTTGGGCGTAGAATCCGAAAACAGACTTAAAAACTTGCATAGCGGCACGTGAACGTGAGAGTTGAATGTGGAAGCCTGAAACGCATAAGTACGCATTTACATAGACTTTTGAATAGAAGTGGTCGCTTAGAGCTCGGTGTGAACATAGATCTGGGTTCAGCAAAGCTAACACTTATATCATTCAATGTTTACAAAGAACAGATAAGTGGGAGATCTGAAAATAAGAGAAAGCTAGCAAGCTACGCCCTAAGGTATAGTGCATAGTTTTCCAAAGATTGTAAAAATACAGAAACTTATTTGTTTGCTGTAGGTAGATCTCAACCAGAAATCTGGTAATTTAACAAACTATAATTAAATCAGAGCTAATTAAGTGACACCTTATTTTTTGGACCTTATTGGGCCCTAAAATTCATTATATGCTCTACAATAACGCATGGTCTGCCTTAAAATCAACTGCACCTGATGTATGATTGTGCTTGTTGACATCAAATTCATTCTCTGTGGTGGAGGTGCTCAAAAATAAGTCAAAATTTTCAACTTTTGTTAACTATAAAGCTGCACAGCTTAATGCATATTTGGAATATTCTGGGTACTCTAGCCAGCAGATACTGTCCGTCAACTTAGTGTTTTAGAGTTGTTTGACTTATCGGACTGTTTTATTGTGCTCAATGTGCCGTATAGTCCAAAAAATATGTTACTTTAAAATTTTAATTTAAAAACATTTTGTTATCCTTCAATCAGAGGGCCACAAGGGAAGGGTCAAAGGGCCACATGTGGATCTGGGCTCAGGTTGGAGACCCCTGTTTTAGATTTTTGAACTTAATTGGAAATTCAGCCACCTTAAAGGTTTTTTTTTCCATCAATATCTATATTTTCTCTCTGTTACAAACAAAAAACACCAATCAGTGAGCTTGGACTCTGTGAGGTCGTATTGGACCAATCAAGTATGGGGAAAAACCCACATAAAGTATAAATAAATGATAAAACTCGTGTGGCAGAATGGAATCAGACATGTAATAAGTCTGTTTGCTGTGCGAGCTGACAGCTTCCTGTCATGCACTTGTTTGGACAGAGCCCGCACAGCTCTGGTTTCCTGACTGTAACTGCAAAGTCGAGCACATGAATTAAATATTTTCTTTTTATTGTGCTAGAGTTGCGGGTCGCAGGTGTTTTTATTCCACAATCACACACGTGAATGCATGCGGAGGGCAGTCTCGCTAAATAATTGATGCTGTTGACTTTAACTAATGCAAAACTGGAGATCCCATTTTTTCCTTTCTATAAGTGTAAGGCCAGTACATTTATTCCTATTAGGATCTGCAGCCTGTGAGTCAGTGCAGCGCATTAATGGTGTCTGCTTCTGTGAGCACTGAGCTGAGTCTTTTTTAGCCCAATTTGGAAGCGTCTCTTCCACTGTACTGAAGGCTGATCCCTGATGCTTCCCCTGAAAAGCTCAGGGAAACTGTATTATGTGCCGCTCTGAGGTCTGCCAAACCCTCATTTTCCCCTTATCCTTAAAGCTTATTCTCTTTCAGGACTGAAACAAGTCATTTTCAAATTTTTCTCTTCTTAATGTTGCTTGTGCCAATAATCCAGAGTTTTAAACATCCCAAAGATGAGAGGGAGAGCTCAGGATGGAACGCAGCTTATAGAAACCTTGAAAGTGGATTTTTCCACCTTCTGCTTCACTAAGACAGCAACATACACCAGTAAAGGTGCAACATACAGTGACTGAAGTATTTTTAGGATAATGCAATTTTAAATTCCTCTTATGCAGTATTGATTTATAGCCATGTATTTCCCTGGGAGCATAATGTCTCATTATGGGGCAGAACAGTTATGCTTTTGTGAAACTGCACATTAGCGCCGTCTTTTTTCCAATTACGATGTGCTGTGATCGAGAAATCTACATCCCTGAAGTGCCAAACACATCGACAAATCACAAAAACATTGAAGAAATCAAAATAAAAATTAACTAAAGAAAAAAAAAAAGCATAAAATAACAACAAACTTAAAAAAAAAAAAATCAAAAATCAAAACAAACAAAAATTCAGAAAAAAGTAACTTTTAGAAATTAGAATTAAAAGTTAAAAAAATTAAACAAAATACTGGAAAAGTTAGCAATAATAAGACGTGACTGATTGGATGATGTTTGAGTTTAGAGGAGAGGAAAAGTGGAAGAACGTTTAGGGTTGAGCATCAAAAAATACGGGACCTTTTTTTTTTTTTTAAAGTGTCTCGACGAAAATAAGAAAAACATTCAGGAGACCCAAGCAGGCTGCCCCTACTCCCCGCAGCAGCTTTCTGTCTGCCGACGTGTGGAGCAAGCGAGCTCCGCTGAAGTCATGGGAGCTGGCTGCAACCAGAGAACCGCCGTGGTGCGACAGTCTGCCGATGTGTCCAGAGTGTGTTCAACCTACTCCCAAAAGTTGCCAGAGACAAGGAAACCTCCGCAGCTCCATCAATTTGCGCAGTACCAACGTTCGTACTGAATTAGTATTTTACCCGCTGATCGGGTCACCGAAAATGTCATGTGCCTAAAACTGAGTTCCTGATTGGCTGATGCAGTGACCTGTCAAACTTCAGTGATCAGCTGTGAAACTTTGAATCAAAATTTCAATATAAGATTTTGGGGGTGGGCTGCACGGTGGCGCAGTGGTTAGCGCTCTCGCCTCACAGCGAGAAGGCCTCGGTTCGACTCCCGGCTGGGACCTTTCTGTGTGGAGTTTGCATGTTCTCCCCGTGCATGCGTGGGTTTTCACCGGGGACTCCGGCTTCCTCCCACCATCCAAAAACATGCTTCATAGGTTAATTGGTGACTCTAAAATGTCCCTAGGTGTGAATGTGAGAGTGAATGTGTGTGATTGAGGCCCTGTGACAGACTGGCGACCTGTCCAGGGTGTACCCCGACTTCGCCCAACAGTAGCCGGGATAGGCTCCGGCACCCCCGCGACCCCGAAAGGGAGGAAGCGGTCTGGAAGATGAATGAATGGATGGATGGATTTTGGGGGTTTTTATTTCAAAACGTTGCCTTTTGTTCGAATTTTAGTGCCAATTGCACAAATGGATTGATGTCCATCAAGGAAAAAATGCAAACTTAAAGAAATGCTGCGTTCATGTGGTGTTGGAATGATCACAAAATTGTCTGACTCTGAAAACACATATAAACGTCAGGAAAACAACAAATCTTCCAACACCACATGCATACATTAAAACTTTCTGCACCTAGACAAAAGTACATTTATTTACAGGTAAAATAAAATTTTTTCAGAACCATCTGTATAATTTATTTTTTAGTTTGGTGGGCCAGAATAAATAGTTTGACGTCTGTGTACGAGTCCTGGGCAGTAGTTTGTCCACCCCTGATGTAGATTGTTTACAGTTTATCACTTTTCAAAAATCAAAACATAAGATCCACCCACACAAATATGCATATTTGATTTAAAAAAAAAAAAAAAAATCAACATTTAATCCTCGTCTACAGAAGTATTTTTTTATGTGTTTAGTACAAGCCCGGGTACAGTTGTGAGAAGAAGTGACAATTGGAAAATCTCTGAAACAATAAAAAGAAAAAAAGAAATCAGATAATGACATGAAGCAATCGTCACTATGAATTATCTCTGTTTACCACTTTGAGTATCTTCTCCAGGATGATGATCGTCTTGTTTTTGTAAATTATTGTTACTGGATCAAATCATTTGTTAGTGGTTATTTCATTAATGTTCTCAGTTTTTCAGTGAGTGGAGTCACAGAGTTTGCAAGTCTTCCATTAATTTCCAGATTAGCCCGAAGATTACAGATTTGAAAGTACAAACTCCACAGAAAATGTTAATCAGCAAACCCCCGTCAGCTGATGGAGTCACGAAACGTTCAGAAACTCAGCGGCGAGATGTGCCTCTTTCAGTGAATGTTGTTATTGCATATAAAATGTTGACATGCTGGAACATTCCACATCAAATCTGCATATCCCTTAAGTCTTAGCCCAAGTATGACTTCATTCCATTTAAGATGAGCAGACAAGTGTGCTTCCACGCTTTGGGATAAGGTCTGAGTGTAGGAGTTCATGACTACGAAGTCATTAAAGAGACAAGTGCCTTAATAACACTGTTGTCCTTCCTGCTGTCACCCAAAGACAGACTTTTTAGTTTGATTTTTTAAAGAAAAACTGGACACCAGGGAATGCTGTGGGTTTCTGGTTCTTATTATCCCTCACTGGGGTCCTTTTGGGAACAAGATCAGGTCTCTCACAGACAAGTATCTCATATGCATTTATGCTGCATAAATATGTGCTCTGCATTTAATATTATATAGCCATTAGGGCCTTCCCCTAAGGGAGCCATTGACATCTTAAGTCAGGGGCTCACTTTTCTGTTTAAACGGGCACCATTAGCCTTTACGGTTGAGTTGTAGTCTGGCTTAGTCTTCAGCATTCATCTCACATACAGACACTCCTTAAAACCCACTCCAATAAAAATGGGGATTTGGGTGTTTTTAACGTGTTGTTGTTGCATGTTTCTCATGATAGTGAACATGTGTAAAGAGAGTTAAGCTTAAAATGCATTTTTTAGTATTTTCTTTATTCAAAATGTTGTGAATCAGGAGCAGACGAAAGAAGGTAGTTAGAAAAAGCTCATAGGTGCAAATATCGGCGGGTTTCAAACTTCCTGCTATGCATCCACTTGTAGACTAGATCCATACACGTCTTTGTTTTTTTTTATCTGAGCTGGCAGAAGCTTCAATATATTCTGGAAAGCTTCAATATTGCTGCCATTTTGTTGTACTGGTAATGCTAGGTTGGGTTTAAGCTAGCAGGAGAGTGTAAACAGATGGATAATGGGAAATGAGAGCAGGATCACTCAGTGCCAACAGTTCTGCCCACAACTCAGAGGCAAATTTCAAATGAACAAGCTGCTCCACAGAAACGGTGTACTTGAAAATGACAGTTTTTAACATTTTGGCTAAAAAGAGCATAATCAAACATTTTTTAAAAAAAAAAAGGTGAAACATCGGATCAATTACCAAACATTCTGTAATTTGTTAAATTTAAAATTATTTTTTTCCATCAAACTAAAATATTGAGTAGATGGTTTAGTTAACTTAAAATTTTAATTGGATAAAGACTAATATTTTTACACGTAGCAAATTACAGAGGTTTTTTTAATTGGCAAATATTTCACTTTTTACAGCGTAGTGGAAAGAACACTGTGGCTATGTCCAAATTCCTTCCCTTCTCGCTACACAATGCACTAAACAGTGTGTTCGCCATGTTGTGGTGCTTTCCTACAAATTCCCAGAAGTCTTTGCTAAAAACTATCTTGCATTGATGCTCACTAATTTAGCAAATATAGACTAAAATGGGGCTGCACGGTGGCGCAGTGGTTAGCACTCTCGCCTCACAGCGAGAAGGCCCCGGTTCGGATCCCGGCTGGGACCTTTCTGTGTGGAGTTTGCATGTTCTCCCCGTGCATGCGTGGGTTTTCACCGGGGACTCCGGCTTCCTCCCACCGTCCAGAAACATGCTTCATAGGTTCATTGGTGACTCTAAATTGTCCCTAGGTGTGCATGTGAGAGTGAATGTGTGTGATTGAGGCCCTGAGACAGACTGGCGACCTGTCCAGGGTGTACCCCGCCTTCGCCCTTCAGTAGCCGGGATAGGCTCCGGCACCCCCGCGACCCCGAAAGGGACAAAGCGGTCAAGAAGATGGATGGATAGACTAAAATGCATTGCAGTTGTTCAATTTTTGGGAAAAAAAATGTGTTTAAATGTACTTTTTTAATAAACCATCAACATTTTCATTATCACAAATCGATGTTGGAAAAAGTTTATATTCATTAGATTTTCACTTTGAGAAATCAGTGATGTTATATCCAGAGTTTAAAAGAAATAAAAGAAAGTAGTGTCTAAATAGCTCCTAAAATCCAAGTCAAAAGATAGTCCCCCACTATATAGTTTATTAGAGTTAGAGATTAGGGTGGGACTTTGGACATAGTCTGGGGATACTTTGAAAATGGATGAAAAGATGATCGAAGTTGAACAACTAGAAAAGTACCACAAGATAGGATTACATCACAAGACGCGTGCCCTTCTGGACTGATCTTATGATCTGCACAAAATGAAAATAAGTCTGCAGAAATGATGACTTTAACCCCTCGGTTTAAGACATCAGACCGTGAAGATTCTCAGCCGTGTCACTTGCTGCCATAATAACCCCCATGCAGCGTTCCGGCTCTACCGCTGAAATGAGAAGTCTCTTAATTAAATCTGGCTCCAATGTTGACCTGCAAAGAACATGCGTGTGATATAAATATCTCCTGACAGGTGCTCCACTTTGGAATATTTATAAATGCCTCTACTTAAGTGTCCCGAGCATCAAACCCCTCAGGCTCCCCACAGCATTTGTAGCCTTGATCTTTGGCTGGCCGCACCGGCGGGGTGGGAGGGCGGGGAGAATGAGGAGAAGGCACTGCTGGCCATCAGATGATGAGCTTGACCTGACGTGTGGCATTCTTTAAGTCCTGAATACAGTTTGTTACGGAGGCTCTCTGACAGTCTTTGGAGCTTATGCTGATACTGCAGATATGCGTTTCTAACTAGACCTTTTTAGCAATTCAGTTTTTATTTTATTTTGAAAAGTTGAAAATAGTTAAAGTTTTTGTTACAATAATAAAAAAATAAAATGCCTCAAATTGTGATGGTTAAATAATCAGATTTGGGGTTTGGCTGATCCCCGGTGAAATAGTTTATTTTCCTATTAAAACATATTATCAAAGGGCTTAACAGTAGGAAAAATGAATTATTAATTCTATGTGGAGTTAAATTATTGTTGAACAGATTTATTGAAAGTCAAACTGGAGGGAGGCTTTCCTCTTTTTGAATTTCAATTATTGCTTGAAAAAGCTTTTTTTCATTTGTTAATCCAAGACAGTTAAAACGTGTTACATAGGAATTATGCTTCTTTCTTTTTACATTAAATTTTTACATTAAATAAAGTGATAAATTGATTGAAATAAAACAAAACTGAAATGTTGTTTTTCTTTCATATAAATTCACTTAAGATAATAGGAAACAGTAGTTTTAAAATATGAAGTATTGTTGTCTCTCTAATAAATAACGTAAAACTATGAGTACTTGCTGACTGATTAAGCAAGGAATCGGGACAAAAACCTTAAAAAAAATGTAAAAAAAGAAAAGAAACAGCCCTCACAAAAAAAGAAATACCTTTGAAACGTTTTCCTGAGTGACCAAATTTATACTCTTTCCAAAGAGCTGTAAATGTATCTCCTATTTTGTGAGGCTAAGCTTCATGTAGCTTCATCAGAATATGGTAACAAATGTCCAAATGCTGACCTTGCATCTTCTTATTTTAAAGGTGAACACAAACTCTTACAAGAGAAGTTGTTGCTCACACAGCAGCATGTTAGAGCTAGAATACAATTTGTCAGTAAACATTGTAAATGACAGAGAACTTTTTGAAGTTCAACTGATCAGATGAACAGATGCCGCTGTTTGAAGAAGAAAGAGCAAAAAGGGGAAAATAGGAGAGCCAGCTTTAGGTTATTATACAAAACAAATAATGTGATTAAAAAATTATTAAATGTTATTAATTTATCAAAGACTGTCATCTCATCTTGGTGTTAGAGTGGATCTCATGGGTCCCGGATCTGACCAGACTTACTGACTCAGCTTACTTTTGATATTGTCAAATGGAGTGCTGAACATGACATTTAAAAAAAAAAAATCCCTCAAATTATTCATTTGTGGCCACAGATTAGTATTTTTTGCACTTAAGTTAGGATTTTGTGTACACAATTTTGTATTTCATTGCCACAAATTAGTATTGTATTAGCATTTTGTGGGGATCAATTCGATTTTCATAAGCTTTTTGTGAGCAGAAATGTGTATTTTGAGGGAAGATGTCAGCATTTTGTAGACACAAATATGCACACTTTGCCCTTAAACTAGCATTTTGAGGGCTCAGATTAGCATTTTCACAGAAATTAGCATTTTGTGGACACATAATAGAACATTGAGCACAGAAATTGACATTTTGTGGTCATATATTAGTAAATTGTGGGCACAAATTAGAATTTTGTGGGTGCAGATTAGCATTTAGTGCACACATACTAGCATTTTGTGGGCACAAATTGACATTTTGTGCACACAAATTATCCTTTTGTGATCACAAGTTACTATTAGGAAATTAACATACTAAAATGACAATTTGTGCACACAAAATACTAATGTGTATGAGAAAAAGTAATTTGTCAGCACAAAAGTCTTACTTCGGTCCACAAAATGCTAACAAAATAGTAATGGTTATTATTTTGAGGGAACAATGTTAAATTTATTTTTTAAATAAATACATCTCCAGACCTTCATATTGTAAGCATGATGAGCAAGACAAATGAATAAATAAAACACAACTAAATTGGTAAAGATCTGTAGTGTAAATGTAAGAGGCTGTTCATGGTTGTTGAAAATGCTACAATAATGATTGTTGTGATAATCATTCATTTATTGCTTTCACTCCACAGATCTAAAACAAAACCATGATGCATCTCTTTCATGGTTTGGTATTTTGTGTATTTTATTTCTCCCTAATGCATGATAAAAACTTCAGCAGGTTGTCTTGAGCACGACCACAAACAGAAATGTGTGAAGCTGCAGCCGTGCGTTTACAAGCAGTCAGATAAATAGCAACTAAAGGTCTGGAATGCATGATCATTTTTCTATCTCCTTCCAAAGACTGCATTACATGCATATGCTATTACGTGTCAGCATTTATTCACCAGTATGTTTGATAACGCTGCTTTATCTAAACCAAAGGCATGTTTGAAGTAAAAACCCTTCATTAACACATTTTCCCTACACTTTTCTGCAAATTAAATCCAGGCTACAATATTTAATGTAATCCTCTTTATGTTAACATTAAACCTTTGTCCTCTACTTACATTTAAACTCCACTTGAACTCGCACAGCTTTTCATCCAGCTGGTGTGCGAAAAGAAGCACACGGCAAAGATTGTTAAAAGAGACTGGCTTATTATTTTTCAAAGACTGGTAAAAAATTTGCTGTAAAATTGAAGTTATAAACCAGCAGGAAGCAGAGTTTTGGGATCCAACATCTGTTTTTTGTGACTTTAAAAAAAAGCTTTTAAAATTAATTGTAGCTCGGAGCTTAATTGGAGCTGGTTTGTAATCCCTGTACAACTGCTCTGTGGGACATTATGGTATCACCACAATATCCCAATCTGCACTCATTTCTATTTGTGAACTGTATCTAATGATGTTATACACTTTTATGCTCATCTTGTTGTTACTGCAGTGTAAATGGTCTAAACCAGGGGTGTCAAACTCAATCAAAATCCAAAACACACCTGAGGATGCGGACCGAACAGGATTAACATTCATTGAACACTAAAACGAAATTTTTAAAACTTTAAAACCGTAACTTTTTTACATAATTATTAACTAGATATAAAGCATGACCTGCAATAATGCTAGTATGAATGTTGTAAGCTGAATTTAGCAGCTGAAGATGCTAGTGTTGATAGCTGAAGATGCTGAAATTAATGGCTGAAATCACTAAAACTAATAGCCAAAAACACTGAAGTTGAGAGCTGAAAATGCTGAAGCTAATAGCTAATAAATTCTGAAGCTGATAGCTAATAAATTCTGAAGCTAATAGCTAATAAATTCTGAAGCTGATAACTAGCTAAAATATTAGCTAAATGTCAAATTAACCTAAAAAACTAAATAAAGAAAAAACTTAGGTTAGCCTAAACAGCTAATATGTATCTGGAAAAAATAGCTAAACTTCAAAATATCCTAAAAAAACAAAAAAAGAGCCTAAATTAGCCAAAACAGCTAGTGTGTAAATATTAGACTAACTCCAAAACATTCTTATAAATCTTTTTAAAAAGGCCTACAGCAGCCAAAACAGCTAGCATGTAGATGAAATATTAGCTAAACTCGAAAAATAGCCTAGAAAAATCTTAGTATGCCAAAAAAGCCTAAAAAGCTAGCAGAACGCCAGTTTTTAAAACTTTAAAACCTTAACTTTTTAACATAATTATGAATAAAAACAGGCAGGAATATTATTCCAGAATAAATCAACTTAAACCTTAAATACATTTCAATATTTTACCCTCCATAAAAATATATTTATAGTCAAACGTATACAAGCTAGAAATAATCGCAAGATAACATCAGGCTTTTAACAACAATAAAATAAAATGATCTGGAGGGCCAGATCCGGCCCCTGGGCCTTGACTTTGACACACGTGGTCTAAACCTTTGGCAGATACTGGATTGTTCACATTGGAATATTAACAGCTTTAGCGTGATTTTATTTTCATGTTTGCTTAGTTATTTTACAATTACTGCAACACATCAAGTACAACTGTGTTATTTTTTTATAAAAGGGATCAAAAAAGTATTTTTTTTGTTTTAAAAGTGCATTCACACTGACATTTTTGACTCACTCTAGTTTTATTCCTTGGATAGTCGTGTAGCATGTAGAAAAGCTCAGTTAAACTGTGGAGCAGAACTAACTTGCCCAACCATGGTCCGGTTCTTGGTTACTTTGCAAACAAATATTTTTAATGAATTTAAAATAAAATTATTTTTAATAATCAAACACATTTTCAGACATACTTAGCCACTAAAAAACTTAAACTAAATAACACCCAAATCAGCAATTTCTGTGAATCTGGTTAAAATGCAGAATTTTCTTAAAAATATAAAAAACCTAAAGCAGAAATACTGATTATTCTAGTTTATTTTATTCTGATTATATTAGCTTTACATATGAACACATTTTAAAATGTATTGCACACAGGTATTGCCCATCTGTGGTTCAGTGGTTTCCACCACAATTTGCCTAACAAAGCACTTCTTCCAAAGCTTTAAACTTCAACCATATTTGGTTAAGAAGCAATTTAATGGCTCATTGATGTGAGTGCTAAATCTGAATATAAAGTATAAAATAACATTTATGGAAACTATCATTTTACTTTTAAATGCAATTAACTTCTTGGTTATAAAAAAGAAAGACTATTGTGATAACCGGCATGCATTTAAGCCTTTATCAATGAAGCATTAAATTGAATGGAAATTATATATTTCAAATAGTAAATTTAAACTCATCAGATTAAAAGAAGCACCTTGTTAAATGACATCTTTTTTAAATGATGATTTAATTACTGTGGATTAAAGTGAAAGGATCGTCTGTCTCCACTTGCAGTACAAATGAATGAGACTTGATGACATGATCTTGCAAAAACGTTACTAGATAGCTGCAGGTGGTGGAAGTCTGCTCAGATGTTTCCCTTTCATCTGCTGAGACTGACGCTGAGTAGCCATGACAGATATTGATGTTTTAACACAAAAAAGCGGCACACAAAGGAAAAAAATAAGTGACATACAGCAAAGTGTAAAGTTCTTAGAAAAGACATCAAAAACAAACTGGATAAAAAATATATGATCAACAACACAGACTTCATTGATAATCTGGACACCATCATAATAAAGGTTTAGTAACAGACCACCAAATGCAGGGGAATCCGACTGTTTATTTAAACAGTCCTCTTAGCAGTTGAGTGAAGGTTGGATCTCATCACATTATTATTTTTACACACCATAAATCAAGTTCTCATGTCAGTCGATCTCTCATTCATGGTTGATGTGCATCATGTGACACCCATCAAACACACCAAAACACAAATAGTTGAAAAGTTACAGGAAAAAATATTGAAGATAATGTGCAACATTTTGCAAAACATTTAACAGATAAGAATGGCAGGGCGTCCTGCAGGAAGACAGGTCCAGTGTGAATTAGTTAGATTTATGATAATAAATTTGCCGGCGTCAATTTCGCAATTTATAAAAAAGTTTTTGTGCTTGGAGGAGGTGGTTTTATTGACATATTTTGAAAAATTGCAAAGGAAACATATTTTAAAATAAATGAGTCATGTGACCAACAAGTGGATACCACGCTGGTTGGAACAGGCTGCACAGCGGGCGCCATGAAAGGTCCCACAGCATCACACAGCTCAACAAAAGTTGAGCATGGAATGAATTGTTGGATCTGCAGCTCCTCTATAAAACAATTTCCTAAAATTGCTTCATCCGTAGCTGCTCCCTGGTAGCTAGCTGCTCCCTGGTCTGAATAGTACGACGAGAAATGTGAATGTATCTGCTGTAAATCAAAGCATTGTTCACATCCATCACCATGATTTTGAATGACCTATCGCTGGACTTGGTTTGTGTTTATTTGTATAATTATGACTAAATCGAAACAGCGCATAATTGCATTTTTTTTACATTTCTAGAATTCTGATCAAATTTTGCACAAATGTGTAATAGAGATGCAGCTATTTAGACAGAAGTACTGCTGAAAGCAGCCATCATTCAGCAGATGGTGGACCTCACCGTACTGCACATGCCCCAAAGTCAAGGCCCGGACCTGGCTATCGAGATAATTTTATTTTATTGTTATTGATGACCCGATGTTATGTTGCACTTTTTTCTAACTTATAACATTTTTGCGGAGAGTGAAATACTGAATGTTATTTAAGGTTTAAATTGATTTATTCTGGAATAATATTCCTGCCTGTTTTTATTCACAGTAATGTTAAAAAGTTTAGTTTTTAAATTTTTAAAAATTTTGTTTAAGCGTGTTTATTAAACATATATCCTGGTTGGCTGCGACTTAAGGTGTAAATTGGATTTTGGACCCCAGTGCGATTGAGTTTGAGTCTCGGAATGATCTCATGAATCCAGACATGAATGTATATTTTTGTATAGCACTTGAAAATAAATAAACCTTACCTTTTCTCATAACTTAAGTATTTAATAATGTAGAAATGAAGCCAAAAACTTGACAGTAGCTCCTCCCACACACAGCAGATTTATGAAAACACTTTTGGACAAATTTTGAGCAACAAATTTCCTCCTCGTTTATGTAAATTGGCAACATAAATCGCGTCCAGTGTGAACACAGCAAAAGTCTGTGGTTCCATGCATGCTGCATGTACTCTGTGACATAGGAGCGCCCTGTGTGTGCAGCAACAACTGCTTGTTGAGAAGATTAAAGGCCAGACACACAGTGTGCTGTCGCAGGCAGGATGTATCGAGCAAACAACAGTTTTGCTCCGTTTGCAAGTCACACCTCGCTTGATAGAGGAGTGCAGCAGAGTGTTCATTCCAGGTTCACCTGAAGGACTTTTCTTCTCTTAGTAAAAAAAGGTATTCAAACATGCTGTCTTAAACTAAAATTTTATACTTTCTTTGTCAAGTAACAACTTATATTCATAAACCATTTTTGATGTAGAAAACAGACAAATTAAAACAACAGAAAGGCATTCATCCTTCAAATTTTACGCTAAACTTAATGTTTTACTCTTTATATTTCATGTTTCTGATCAATTTGAAGGAGGTGTACTGCAGAGTGAGCTGCAGAATGCAGTCCAAAAAAAAAAAAAGGTTGTAAAACGAGAACATACTGCAATATTTAAGGCAAATATAAAAATGATCTTCGGTAAAGCTGCTGGTGTTTTGTTTGTCTTTGGGGTAGCTTTTGTTCCACCAGGGAGTAGATGTTAGGAGGTTTTTGTCTCAGAGTGTGTGACTCTGAATAAGTAATGCCTCCTTTGTGCTTCTTCTCCTGTTTAAGCTGAGGCAGTAAAAACCCACTTTAACCCACTCTGGGCTTTTGCGATCACACATCACAAGGCTGTGTTAACATGACAGATGTGGTAAAGCAGCTGATTCCTCCTAGTGTCCAAAATGCAATTTTATCTCCACGCGACATGGATTAAAGTGTTGCATTTGGTAGAAATAGTTTTGAAAAATGCTGCAAAGAAGTTTTTAAAAGACTACTGAACCTAGACTTGTAGCATCCCGTGTCTGTCAAGTGTAGTACATTTTACATTTGAGCTAATTCTCCGATGTTTATTGACGTTGCTGTGATCAATACATTCAACAGTGGTTTCATAGCTTCTTTTAACCTGTTTAGTGAGTTTGATCATTTGAAGACTGAGATGCAGCAAAAGAAAGAAGATAATGTAGGAAGGAGGAGATGAGACATGAGGAGATGACACCAGAGGAATTGAATTATTTAGACATTGGACTTTTAGACTTCATCATCTGGACAAAAAAAAACAAAAAACAAAAAAAAAACAGTAAGAAGTGAACTTTCCCTCTGAAATGCTGCTCTTCTTAACATATCAAAATATTCAGAACATATACCAATTTTCCTCACTTATGCAGAGGAAAGATTAAAATACTAATAATTTAATTATTATTTACTTCATAAGTGACTATGTTGTAAGCAGGATAATGCCCTTCAAGGTGTCCATTATCAGAAATTAATGAACTTCACAGAAGCCACTCCACGTCATCTGTTTCTGAGAACAGACACCTCATTGGCCTATATCCCTTATATAGGAAACATGCTTCGTATCCAAGACAGATTGTTATTCTAAAATAAAATGAGTTTTGAAGATCAATTTATAGATATACAGACAGATTATAGGGAATTAAGATAAAATTGCAGATAAGACATTTTCGGACTAAATATCTTGTTTTCTTAAGTAAATGAGCATCTTGTGACATTTGCTGTGATATTTTAAGCTGATGACTTCATTATCAGCTATCAAAAATCTGAACTTTAAACCCCTCAAGTGTTGCAGAGTAAAAAAAAAATCTTTGCTGGCTTTTTTAGCATTTTCTTAAATAAATTAAATGGATCCCAGGCAAACATTCTGAATCATAATCAGTCTTAAAAAAGAATATGGACATGACAGTGAAGACACACCTTTGTGGAAATGTTTCATGTTTGCATTATGAAAAAGGACATTGATCACCAGTCTCTGAGACTAATAAAGGCTTTTATACTCATTTACTCTGTGGTTAATAACAAAACCACCAATCACAAAAAAATGAAAAAATCCTGAACAGAGTGGAACAGGGATCTTGTGGCCCACCCATCATATTTTCTAATAGGCTCCTTTTCAATCACTGTTTTTGTTTGCTCCTGTTCAAAATGATTTGAACAGAGAAATACTCAAAAGTATAATTATATATATGATCTGACTATCATCAGAAAAAACATGTGTACAAATAATTTTTTAAATCAGTAAATCTTTTTTCCAATTCTTTTTTGAGCTGCACATCTGTTTCACATTCGAATAAATTGGTATCACAAAATGGAAAAATATTCAACACTTACATATTTTAAAGAAATGAACAAATTATACTATAACTCATTATTAAAACTGTTAACTCACCAGGCCTTATATATAAGATGGATCTGATTGAAACAGTCATTTGGGACCTCATCTAAAATATCTTCATCCACTCTCTTTCTGACACTTGAAGGTTATGGGACAACAGCTAATATGCTCTGTGGTTCAGAAAGCTACAGATAGATGGATGTTTTAATTACAGTCAACAGGCTTTTTGTGTTTTTTTCTTTGATTCTGTCCGACTAATCTAAAAAGCACTTAACTGCACATCAATCAACCAGGAGTTTTAAATCTACTGCCAAACTGGTATCAAGAGAATAATTGTTAATGACCAGGAAGCAATTAAAAATGCAGTTTATCTGCCCAGCAGTGACTGGATAGTTTGACTCTGGATAGTGGAGAGTTGTCTAATATATTCCACTAAATATTCTAACGAAACCCTTATTTTTCTTCAAAAACGAAAGGTATAAAGATTTTCCCCTGTATAAGGATTTGGAAGAAAAGGTAGAGGCTGAGGCAACAGAGCTGTTCTATGAAACAAAAAGACAAATATACTAAATGGAAACATTAAAGTTTCCAAAAAAAGACAAAATACTACATGAATGAAGGAAAAATACTAATAATTTATCTAAAAAAAAAAATAAAAAAAAAGAGACCCATCCAGAAATTTGGATCTGAATAAATCCATATCCAGAGGGTATATTATACATGGAGATTATGCTGAAGTGCTATATTTGGTGAAAACCAATCACTGAAACATTGTAAAGAGGTGGAAGTGTTATGGTTTGGATCTGTTTTGCATGCAGAGACATTGTTATTCTGACTGTGACTTCATTACTCACTAAATGAATTCAATTACTGGGCCACTAATTAACCACTGAGATACACTAATCGTGTGATCGAACAAAGAAAACAGCTTTATAGCAAATTGTAACCACCAGTTAATCATCAAAAGTTCAAAGTAAACTTCAGAAATAATACAGTTATAGTTTATGGTTGTATGAAATAAATGTAGCCAAAATTTCCTTTTTACTTTAAACTGGAAATGAGTTCATTTTATCATTAACAGAACTGCTAGTATGTACCAGTATGTACCAGCCAGACCTCTCCGGTCATCTGGATCCGGTCTTTTATCAGTTCCTAGAGTCAGAACTAAACATGGAGAAGCTGCATTCAGCTTCTATGCACCACAGATCTGGAACAGACTTCCAGAAAACCTTAGATCTGCTGAAACACTCAGTGTATTTAAATCCAGGTTAAAGACTCACCTGTTCTCAGTTGCATTTGATTAATATGTATTCAAAAGTTTACGTCCGCACTGTTTATCTATGCTTGTTTTAAATTAAAATCTTTTTACTTTCTTTTAATTTTATTTTAATGATTTGAATGATGATGAATGACATTTTTACTATTTCTTTTGATTGTTTCTTTTAATGTTTTATGTAAAGCACTTTGAATTGTCTCTGTACATGAAATGTGCTATACAAATAAACTTGCCTTGCCTTGCTAGTGCTTTAAAATAATGCAATTACAAAGCATTGTAAGACATTTTAATGAAAGCCCTAAAATTCAAAGATAGCCACTCTTGCAGTCGCTGAGCTAGACTATTATTTGGGGGAGTCGTTGAAGGACAAAAGACTTTGGAAGAGTAGCAAATGACAACAGCTGAGTGGAAGACCGTTACAAATAAAAGAATCAAAAATCCATATTTCAAACTGTGGATTATTGAAGCAAATAAATTCATGGCCGAAGAATGTGTTACCGATCCATACTCATCAAAAACACTTCTGATCATGCTTTGTAAACATTTATTAAAGAACATTAGAGTATTGTTCAACATGAAGAGTTTTTTTTTATCCAGAACAATAGACTGCAAACGTTTCTTGAGGACTGTCACCCTGTCTTTCTGTGCCTTGAAAAAGCGAATGCTTCATCAAATAAGTGTGAGAGGGCATCTCTATCCAGAATTTACCAGTTTCATCCATAATAAACACCTGCTCTGGATGATAATTATCCTCCATGATTATCAGGATGTTTTTGACCTGCTTCTGAGTCAGCTGATGCCATTTCTCCATGCAGGCTCACTGTGAGTTTGTGCGTAGCGGATTGGCTGGCGTGCTCTTCAAATTAGCTCCCCTCCTGCGAAATTCCCCCAAAAAGTCTGCGATACGTGAAACCGCAGATAAAGAAACGCGAATAAGTGTGGGAACACTGGAATTATTATTTTTTTAATCTTTATTAATTATTAAACCAATATTGACTCAAAAATTTGGGGACAACTGTGTGTGTGGAAATTAGCTTAGGACGATCGACTCTTGATCAGAAGATCGTGGGTTCGATTCCCACCATGCCCGCCCATGTATCGAAGTGTCCTTGGGCAACACACTGAACCCCACATTGCCTCTGGTGGAAGGCTGGCGCCAGTGCTCAGCAGCAGAGCCACCACCAGTGTGTCCCTGAGCATGTAGGAAATGTTGAAGGACTCACCTGTATTCGCTGCACTTCAAAAAACACTGCTCTCTGGAAGGACTTCTCCCAGATGGCGAGGTCCGAGGCCAGCTCTACCCTGAAGGTGTGGCTCTGGCCATGACCCACCAGGATGCTGAAGCACAGAGGCTCGTTGTCCTGCTGCTCGGGCGAATGTTCCAGCCCCAAGTAGAGCCGCGCCTGCAGCCAGCAGTCCTCTGCCATCCACAGCTGCCACACAGAACATTTTAGCTCTAAAATGTGTTTATGTTGGTACTCATGACAACAACTTCATACTCTTTAACCTACCTTGTGAACCTTGAAAAGAACCTCATAGAGGTTATAAGTCGTTTCCGGTTTTCCCCAGTCTGCAGAACTGATCTGAAATGAGGTAACACACAAATTCACTTATTAAAGAGGGGAAACATCCATAAATGATTTCTGTATGTCAAAACATGGAAATGTAAAATGAGGTTAGATGTATTACTTTCTGCTCAACATGTACAGAATACGTGTAATAAAATCTTTAAAACTATAGTCAATACAAAAATTGTGCTTCCAAGATCCAGACAAAATTCAATACTGAATATATTAAATTTAGAGAATTAACCATGAAGATGCTACAGTGAGCTTGTTTCAGTATTTTAAAAAAAGAAAAATCTAATACTTTAAATCAAAACTGTTGTTTTTGCTTTGAAAAAGGTTAAACATAACACAAAAAGCACCAAAACCTTTATTATCTTATGTGTGTCTTCTGTCAAAACCTTACTAGATTATTTCCGCACAACTGGTTGCAGTTTTTTTTTTTTGTATCTATAACCTGATGTTCTTCTGTTCTCTGTATGGTGGAGTTTCATCTGTTTTAGAAGAAAAACAACTCAATAAATCAAAATTGACATCAAAGTGCTCTTATATTATATATACTGTCCTACTGTTGTTCATCGTCAGAATGTTCACATAAAAAGTGCTGAGGTCAAAGCTGACCACATTTCCTCCCTGTTCTTTTTATCGGTGATGAAAACTTGTTTCTGCTCATCCGTTAGTCTAGTTTCTGCATGAGCTTTTTGCCAACCATGACTATTTCTTAAAAACCTATGTTTTTAAGAAAATTGTGTCTTTTTTTTGTTTATAATTTGTTCTTATGGGATTTTTCTGATGGTGGAGGACACATAAAGAAAATTAAGCTTAAAATTGCATTCTTGAATGTGTTTTTTTTCTTAAAGTAGTTGCTAAAAATTGCAGAAAACAATTTTCTGTACCAATGAACATTTTGACGAGTTTGAATCGTTTTTTTACAGATTCACGAAGAATCGTATCTCAACAATGTTTCCCAATAGTCCTGCCCATAACTCACAGGTGAATTTCTAATGAACTGCCACTCTGCAGAAGCTACGTCCTAGAAAACGACACCGGCTTTTTTTTTTTTATCAAGTCTAAAAATGGCATAATCATAATAAAGACTACTGGAAACACTTTGAAAATAGATCGAAAGATGGTAGGAGTGGGACTATAAAGAGGTTTTAGTGGCATTTCCTGTTGTGTTTCTTAAAATTCCATGAACCAAAAGAGTTTTATTTAGACCCATTCTTTTCATTAAACAGAATATTTATGAAAAAGCAACATTTGGTAAAGAAGATTAGCTATGACTTATGGCAAGAAAATAGTTTTTTTACCAAACTTGAAAAGTCTTTTTAAAAAAGCCCAGATAAATGAAGATCAGAGAAAATCCAGCCGTCGATCTCAATGCTGCAAACGTGGACTCTCCAATGCTAGAGACAGCACTGTCTTTGATGAAGTCATTTCCACCGCCAGAATGAAAAGAGCGTGGAATTACAAAAGAGCAAGTGATGGAATCAAAAGCTGTCTCTAGAACAACACTCTAATCCTTGTGATAGTTACAGGACTAACAATGACCACTTTCAGCAAACACCATTACGACATGCGGCAATGTTTTCTGATGTGATAGAAACAGAACACACAAACCATGTCAGTTTAAGTGACACACAGTTATTAGATGAAGGCAGTTTGAATGAAGTCGATTTTTGTCAAAATGGATTGACCCTTTAGCTCAAAGATAATAAAGACAATCCACTAACAGTTAAAAAAAAAGATTTAAAATCAAACTAAGCAAGAACATCATGACAGACAGCTGCTAAAGTGCTGTCAAAGAAGGTGAAAGTGCTTCTATTTCCTAATATCTCTAGGGAGAAGGATCTTTGCAGACTGGATTTTTTAGTTAAAATGTCATCTGAAGTGAGGATGTCAGCAGTATGAATATTTAACACTAAAATAAAAAGTAATCCGAAGTTGTCAAATGTCGACGAGTGTTGCTACAGACATGGGCGTCCAGCCAGACAGAAAAATCCCAAAAATGAGAAGGAGGCGTCACGTCTCATCTTGGTTTTCAGTGCATGGATGATTAAAATGTCTTAAATTAAATGTAGAAGACTGTTTGAATATTCTCAGAAAGAAGGAAACCTTTAAAATGTGTTTTGGTGAAAAATAACTTTTTACTGCAAACCATTTGATCCTTGCAAGGATTTAAAACCTTTATTTTTAGACGTTCAAGACATTTTATGGGTTTGAAGTTTTTACAACTCGAAACCTTCCCAAACTTTTTGAAAAGAGTAATATATATATATATATATATATATATATATATCATTGTTTGTGGTTTCAAGTATTAGTGGATATTTGTTCAGTCACAGGACTTTTCCGGATCGTCACAAAAACTCTGACGACTTTGTGCTAAACACTTGTATGAAACTTTTGCATCTGAAGGAGGTGCTCTGGTGCATGTGGAAGCGGAAATACAACTCATACATACATATATATATATATATATATATTACAGATCCAGTGAAACAGTTAACTCACGGTTCGATATGTACCTCAATATAAGCGTCACGGTTCAATACGTATTGAACCCCTGAAATCCTACAATTCCACAGATTCTGATTTATTTTTCAAACAGAAATAACTTCAGATTTTTTTTAAGTGCACCGTTCTTGGCACTTATTGCAGAATCCAATTTATTAGGGAAAAAGTAGACAGAAGTACCAGTGAAAGTGTCCATCATTCAGACGCGATTACTGATGGTTGTGTAGAGCTCTTAGTAAATAAACCTGATCTCTCAATATCCTCTGTGTCTTCCATACATTGAATATATATGAGACATACAAATATACCGTCAATGCTTCTATGTAACAATTAGGCTAAAAACTCCAAAGCCACATGTGGGTGGAGCCACGACAAGACTGAGGTGACGAATGATATATATGAGTTCTTCCTGCACTGTTTGTCTTTCTGTTTTCAAGTGATTTTTTGCAACATTTTGTAAACTATTTTACTGTTTCAGTTGTGATTTTACTGCTTTTCTTGCACATTTTGCAATTGTTTTAAGGGAGCAGACAACCCCATGCCACCTCGTTTTTTCCAAACTTTAAAAACTCTGTTAACTGAAAGAAAAAACAAAAATCCCCAGACTGAATGTCAGAGCACAAGGAGCCGAGGACGGTGATCCATCAGCTAACAGACAGTCGTAAAAACTGCGATCCCACGCTGCATCCAGAAAGCACAGCTCATTTCACTGTTACTTCACAGCCGGATAGTCAAAACAAATATAAATTCATGAGCATTGCACATTGTCTGTTATTCATTTATCACTGAGGCATGTGGTGTTTTACACCTGCTGCCAACTAGATTCTAAAAGATGCAGCGCAGGGAGAGAATCACAGATCTGTGAGCTGCTGCATAAAAATCCCCACATTTCTAATCTACAAAGACCAACTCGGGCAGACAAGGAACAATTCAGCAGCTGAAAGGAGTGCACACCATCAATTAATCATCTGAAACACACGTGGGTGTGAACCATCAGAGGCTTAGAGTTTTTATATTTAAGGAAAAAATTTGAGTTTGCATTATTTAAAATGTGAATGTGTTGGAAAAAATAAAATAGAAAGGATAATTACCGGTGGCTTTTTGAAGATAAAAAAATAGGGTCCCCTCAGCGCCAGAAACTTGAACGTAGACGATCGACCGACGGTGCTGTCTTCCAGGCTTTCACAAGCCCAGCCCATGTGAACAATCTGTAGAGATCACCAAATATGACCAAAATCACTCGAAAGAAATCGTTCTGAAAGATTCAAAATAGCAAAGAAATAACTCTAAAATTAAGAGTGCAACAATAAATCATGAAGTCAGGAAGTGGTGCATTTTAAAGCACATGTCTGAGCATGGTGGTGCTGTACAAACAGATATTTGCCTTTGATCTGAACCAGATTGACATCACAGGATTTGAGTGTAAAAGCAGAGATTGAGCTGCTCTAATAAAACCCTGTTTTTCTCAGTTCAGACAAGAGCAAAGAATCAAGTCCAACCCCATTGATTCTGACATGCTGAGTCTTTCTCTACAACACATGCATAATACTATCTTAAGATGGATCCAAAGCTACGTCCAGCTGGGTGGTAGTTTCCACCCTGACACTGGAATTGAGTTTAAATTCAGGCAGAATCACGCTAAAGACTCTAAAAATGGGACCCAGTTCCTCCCTGCTTGACTCAGCATTAAGCAGCTGGATAGGGGGTTAAACCACAAAATCGGTCCCGAGTGCGGCTGTGTCTGCTGCTTACCACTCCTCAGAGGATGAGTCAAAAGCGGAGAACATCTAGGGGTGTGTGACAGCTAATTGGACTTTAATTTTTAGCTTTATTGTCCACTTTTTACATAGTAAAACATGTTTTTAGGGCAAAAGTTGCGTTTCACAAAGAACACAAGATGTTCCTGGGACATTCTTTATTATAATCTGTATTGTATTTAATATCTTAAAGTTTAAAGAAGTTAATTTTACGATAAATTAATCTGATATATAGCAGTATATATATATATATATATATATATATATATGATATTCAGTACAGCTGTCTGCCAAATTTATCCAGAACAAACTGCATGCAGAAGTGCAGGAGGCCTATCACGACTTCATCATCAAACATGTTTGTCTGGAGTCAGCAACATGTAGAGGAAGTCAATATTTTTACGAACGAGTCTAGATTCTGCCTGAATTGCAGTAAAAAATGCATACACTGACATACATGCAAGGAAAGGGTCACTGCCAGTGCACTGTGGAGCCAACTCTTTTATGTCTTGTAAAAAAACAACAAAAAGAACTGGTCCATGTCGGTGTAGATTCTCAGTCATCCAGGTCATGATAAAATGAAAAAGTTTTTAAAAAATTCAACTAGAAAAAGTTTCTGGTTTGAAGATACTTCACCTCTCATCAGAGCGCCTTCTTCAGTTCTATACAACCGGTGTTGTGCTAGAGATATTTATCATCCTCGCTGGAGTTTCAGTCATTTCATGGCCAACAATGTAGCCTAACGACTGAGCCGTCCCCCGTGTCGCTGAGCTGTGAACTATGGGTTTTTCTATCTGAACATTATCTGAGGTTATAACCCTGTGAACAACATCACTCACTCATACTGAGGAATGACTTTAAGAAAACTCCACAGACAGCTTTTTATGTGTTCCCCAATAATCTTTTTTAAAAGACAAAAACATCTACTGTGCTATTTTTTGCATTTGGACCGTAACAATTTTCTTTGTTTTAGCCAAAATTCAAGTGCACACCCTCTGATTGGAAGATGACCAACAAATGCTTCATTTAAGTTTTCAAGAAATTTCTTCTTTGTCTTCCGGCTGCTCCCTTTAGGGGGCGCTACAGTAAATCAGCATCTATCTATTTTTGTTTTCTATATCCTTTTTTCTCACTCCAACCATTCATAAATTCTCCTTAGCTACATCCATGAACCTCCTCTTTAATCTTCTTTGCTGCTCCAACCTTTAACCAACATCATCACTGTCCTCCTCTCAACATGTTCAAACATCAAAACCTGATTCTCAGTTTTTACCTCCGATCCATCTAACGTGATCTGTTCGTCTGATAGATTCACTCCTGATTCTATCCATCCTCATCACCACTCCAAAGAGAACCTCAACATCTTCATCTTTGCTTCCTCCAGCTCTGCCTCCTGTCTCTGCATCAAAGTCTCTAAACCGACATTATGGCTGCTCTCACCACAGTCTGCTTTCATTTTTCAGATTTGCCGTTGCTCAAATCGAAGTTCAAATATAGACATTAATTGCTGGTATCATCTAATATGCACATCAAATTACAACTTATTTCCTTTTATGCTACAGTCAAAAGTATGGAGTTCTCTTTAATAAAATCAACTTAGAGATCACTACAATCTATGGACATTAAGAAAAGTTTTCCCCTTTTTGTTTTTTTATGTTTTATGAAAGGAAGTTATTCTGGCATTTGATGTTATTTGAAATGTTTTTGTTTTATCTCCTTCTTCTGATGTCCATAAGTTATGACTTTTAAAGATTAAATTATGTTATGATGAGCCAAAACACTGACAACTAAGATGTATTTCTTCTAAAGTAAACTCTAATGCTTGTAAATTGAAGGCCTTCTAAAACATAGTCATAAGTTATTATTCTAACAACATTTGGTTTAAGAGAAAGTATAATCTGGTTTTCTTTAAAAAGACACTGGAACAGTGTTTTAAAAACATCACGATACACACCTGATTTTCTGCTGGGCTGTGTTTGTTGATGATCTTTATCTGTAACAAACACAAATATGAAACATTAACAGCAATTCAAACAATATTTGAACTCAATTTAAATCACATTAAGAAGTAGAAAAAAAAACACTTTATTCTTTCATTTGTATAACTTCAGTATCAACTAAAAATATGCATATTAAATCATTTTTCTACCAAGTAGAAGTACTAAATCAAAAATATAAAAAAATGAGCATTTTATTGAATGTAATCAAAAGGTTAAAAGAAGAATGTATTATTAAAAAGTAGTTAAAACTATGTGGAATGATACATTTCTCACTCCTGGTGTTTTTAACAAGTTCAGAGCTATAATAGATTCTGTTGATAAAATAGACACCAAACCCATAAAACATCTAAAAAGCATCAGTTTCAAATGACCTTAAGGAGATTTTGAAATATGCAAATGAAATAGATCTCAAGAAACTGAAATGCTTCAAACTAAGACAATAAATATTTAACATTTAATGCTAATTTCTTATCTGCTAAAACAAAATAAACAGATAAACTTAGAGCCTGAATGCTTCACTAAAATCAGTGTCATTCATCAAAGAAGCAGCAACTTTAAGATTTTCTTATAACTTATTTAAGAAGCAAAACAAAAGCTTGTTTTTGCAGACACATTTAAAGAACCAAACAGTGTGCAAATCTTTATATCGAATAAACAAAAGGGCCTAAACATTAAAGTGAAATACAATGCTCAAAAAATAAAGGGAGCACCTAAACAACTCAATGTTACTCCAAGTCAATCCCACTTCTGTGTAATTAAACTGTCCTATTAGGAAGCAACACGGACTGACGATCGATTTTGTATGTTTCAGTGCAACTGGTGGAAATAATAGGTGATCAGGAAGACACTTCTAATGAAGGAGTGGTTCTGCAAGAGTAATCACAGACAACTTCTCCGTCCTTGTGTTTTCTGGTTGTTTTTGGAGACTTTTGAATGCTAACAGTGTCAGAGGTACCATGAGACGCCGTCTACAACCCAAACAAGTGGCCCAGGTAGTGCAACTCATCCAGGACGGCCCATCAATGCTGTGTCAAGATCATTTAATTCATACCCAGGAGTTGCAGGAAAGTGATATAATTGTGCGGACTCACTACTGAGTCTCATTTTGACTCGTTTTCAAAAACATTACATCCAAGTTGGATCAGCCGTAGTGTGTTTTTCCACTTAAATTTTGAGTATGATTCCACATTCGGATTTCCATAGGCTACTAAATGTAATTTTTATTAATAATTTTGTGTGGTTGTGATGTCAGCACATGCAACTATACAAAGAATAAATAATTTAAAAAGAATATTTCATTTGTTCAGGTGTAGAATGTGTTTTCGTAGTGTTCCCTTTATTCTTTTGAGCATTACATTTATTTTTTTACTTAATCAACAAGAATCAAGTTGCCTAATTACTTTTTTCAGACTCTGAAATAGCATAAAATAAGCTTCTCTAAAAAAAAGTATAACACCTTCTAAAAGAAAAGCCAAAGAATGTCTATTTAAAGAGCGTCAAGGATGTCAGTGATTAAAACAAAACTCCACTCTCACCCAAAGTGGCCACACTATTAAGTTTTGATTGGCCGTTAAGCAATCAAACGCCACATCCATAATTAGGTGATGCAGTCATGAATTAATCAGATTTTTTTTTTTTTAATGGTAGGCAGCTGTGCAATCAGCAGGCAGGCAGGCAGGGGCCCGCTGTAGTACTGTACCCCCACCAAAAAGCTTTTCAGCTTCAAAGTGCTAATCAAAGTGAAAAAGGAGGAAATGACAGAGAAAAGAGCTCACGCTCAATAACTGCTTAGCAGTCATTAATTAGGAATGAGAGAGCATCTTGTTGTCAGAAGAGGACGAGAAAAGCCTCTGATCAATGGATGCTTGATATGAAGGATCAATTAAAGTCCCGTTACCTCACTAGACCTGATGCAACATGTGCGCATTACCTTCAGTTTTATAGCTGCATGTTGTCAGTTAGTTTTTACGTTTTTGTTTTTAAGAGTAAATCTGTGGGTTTAAATTGTTTTTTTTAAACTTTTTTTAAATTTAAATTATATATTTTTTTAAATTGTAAAGTATTACCAAAACATGTTGCAAAGCGGATTATGGGTAAACATTTAAATTAATTGTAATGTTTTGTTTCATCTGAATTTTTGTGTTTTAGTTCAATATTTCTGATTTTCTAAACTGTTATTAAAAAAAAAAAACTTTTTCATTTTGATGTCAATAACAGTGTCTGGAGGATTGAACTCAGCCTCCGACGTGTTGCATGGGATGGACTTACGTTCTCCTGCGTCAGACCATTGATATTAGCCGATATTGCTTGGAGCCAGTCTGTGCTTTCTGCTGCAGTGCAAAATTGGAGAATATTGGTGCAGGTTCCACCTGAGGCAAACACTTGGAAACAGTTGGACCTGGAGGAGCACAGAGACCGAACAATGAGGAAGGATGAGCACGCAGAGAGAAAGATAAACAGCATGAACTTCTAATACTTCCTTAAGAGACATGCATCATCTTTTGTGGTGGTTCTATGACTGTACATGAGTATTAAAAAGGTTTCTGAGAGGCACTGTGCATAACCAGAACAATGTTAGTAATGTTTTATTTTACAAAATACTCCAAAATATTAAAAAAGGTCAAGATCTACTCTTCAATCCATTTGATTAAACCTTAAACACCATCCACATCCAAGTAACACATTCTTCCATATGTACCATACATCTTCCACCAGTTACATGATCAGCGTGAGTCGGCTGATTCTGACATGGAGAAAAGTGGCTTTTTATATCCGCCCTCTGCCGGTATTCAAGAAATTTTCGTAAAGTGTTTCATAATGGCGCAAAGTCGATATTAAAAGGGACGTTTTCTCCTGAATCTGCTGGGATTTTGTCAATTGTGTCAACAGTTGAAGAGTTAAGGTAGTCGAAAGAATCTAACTACAAGAGACATTGGGACACCATTGAGCTCATATTGAGTTATAAGGAGGTTTTTTTTTTTTTGGTTCCCCATTTATATATTTTACTTGCTTATTTGAAGCTTTTTTAGCTCATCGATTACTGAGCAGACATTCCCACATGATTGCAAAACTTTGTAGGATTCGACCAGTTTTGCAGAACCAGGATTTAATATTAATTCAAATGTCTGCAGGCAAAAACAGGTTTTGGTTAGAGTCGTTTTTTCTGTGATGGTATTGGCTGTAGCTTCCCTTAATCTTTGAAATAACTCTTGCATTTAGATCAACTTTTTGGCAGAGAATTACCACAATTTCCACTTTTTAAGAAATACAACAGGGATGCTTTCATGACTCCAATATTTAGAGTTCTTGTTTGTTCTTTACATGAATGAATGTGGAACATGGAAAACATCAAATACTCTCCTCAACCCTCAATAAATGTCCTTTAGTAACTTCAATTTTTTTCAGGATTTAACAACAAAACAAGTCAGTCACTCTTTCCTTCCTTATTGTCTGTCATGTTTGCTTACATCCGTCTATCCATGACTTGTGTCAACTACAAAAACCTTTAGGAAGTGTTCCCTGCAGCAGCTTACAGAGATGAAATACTTATATTGGCAAAAGATTTTCAAAAAGTGACACATAAAAGGCTAAAAAAAATAAAAAATTTTTTTACAAAGTTGTAGCATATAAAGCTCATTTAAGAATCTAAATATGAGTCTCTTAATCTGACTCTTGGGAGTGTGATGAGGTTAAATGCACTACTTTACAAACCAATTTATTCCGAAGATGGGGTTGTGATGAGGTCATCTGAGAAGGATCACATTCATCAGCAAAATGGAATTTTTTTTTATTTTCCCCATGACATTTAATTTCATTGCATTTCCGCGCCGCTGACACTCTTGGCCTCTGTCAAGAAAACTGCTAAATAAAGAGGCAGTTTGATGCGACGCTGAAACATTCGCAGACAGACTCCGCAATATTGGACAGAGGGACGTAGAGGCCATGAAAGGAGACGACTGTAGGAGGTGAAAGTTTAAAAAAGAGTTTTCTTAGCTTTTATTCTTATGGGTGGATGTGAGAAAGTCAACGTTTTTAGCCAATTCTCTGTTGGAAACAACAGGCTTGTTAAAATCTTTGGTTCGGCTGCCCGCGTACTGACCCGCTGACTCTCCAGGGGACAGTTGGACTCAACTTTCAATTATTTTTCTTTGTTCCATGTTAAAAGGGCGCATAAAACTACATGTTAGTACAGCTGACCCAGCTTTTCCTTATTTGTACGATCAACAAAATTACAACCTGAAAGGATCGGTTATATATCCGTATTGTTTGATATCTGTGGCTGTGAACCGGAAGCTGAATTTTAGACCATAGGAGGAATCAAAGCGAACAGTCGGCTGGCAGATCAGCCCTGTCAGGAGCCTCCACCTTCAGGGAGCTCCACAGAAATCCTCTCTGAAAGACGGGATCTGCAGACACTTGGGAGTCCTCCGCACGTCGACGCCGCTCCCAAAGGCGCAAATTATTGTTGCCGTTCTTGCTGACTAGGCGGTAATAAATCCGCGGGGGAAGAGAGGACGGTCGAATAACCAGTTAAAATGCAGCGCAAAACTAGAAGTGTGAGGAAAAAAATGATTTCTGGGAGGAATGTAACTATTAGTTTTAATACAGTGTGAATGGCAATGAGGGAAACTGTGCCACGGCTGCTGATTAGTGGAGCAGAGACGCGTGCAGGCTGTGGGGCATTTCGTTTTTAGCATAATGAATGAGAGAAACAAACTCCATTTACATTTCTTACCAACATATTCTTGCTGATCTTTGAAAGCACGACACAGATTAAACGTCCAGCTAGGAGAAATATTATAGACTGCAACGTTAATGTGTTCTGATAATTCAAGTCATCTGATGAAACTGGATTTGTGTTGAATTGTGCTTACTTTAGGTGTTTTTCCCGTAAATAAACATCACCGTTAGGATGCGACTGCATGTTACCTTTCCACTGAATTAATGCTGAATCAAAGCAGATTTCTATTTGCATAAAATAACTATTTTCCTTCTTTTGAAGCAAAATTGACTCTGTAACCAATTTACTGAAGAGTCCCAGGTCCTGTTGAACCGTCTCTGAAACAGTTGGGGCTTCTGAGATTGTTTTCTATGTGGAAAGGCAAGAAATTTAGCATGAAATATAATCAGACACGTCTCCGGTGAGGACAAGTGTGTGTTTGGTATGCTACCACATGCTGAGAAAGAACAAGACACACTCGACCCATTTTAAAGAACAGCTTTGCAAATCAAAACCAAAGAATTGGGTAAAATATGAAGCTCTTAGTTTTGTCTTTTGAGCAAGTTCAACAAGCAAGATGAAATGAATAAAACCCCTGCATAAACTAGAAGAGCTAAAAGAAAAAAATGTTGGATTTCTAGCTGGTATGTCTTAAAGGAGTAACCCTTAGATTCCTTTTTACACCTTCTTACCTGCTTGCAAAAGGAGGCAGATAATAAAAGGCTTAACCGCATTAGAGTCACTAACATTTGACTGATGCTTCTTGAGGCTGTCGGTCTGTGCCGTTTCCTTTAAAGACTAAAGTTCTGATTTATCAGTGAAAGTAGGAAATTGGATGGGTTTGCGAGTAGATTGCAGGTGAAGGTTGTTGAAGATTTGAGAGGGATCAACAAAACGTAACTAGATAATCGACAACAGGAGCAACCGGCTGCCTTCAAAGGAGAATAGTGTGTGCTGGGGTTTGACACAGAGGTACTAGTGGGAAAAAAAGCTCATTTAAATTTTGAGAGGTTTTCAAAAAAAGAAAAAAAAGCAGGAGTGCACCCCAGATGAGGTTAAAGTTCTTGTTTTTGTGGCATTTTTCTCATGATGAAGGACATATATGAAAAAAATACATTCGTAACTGCATTTCTGGGTTTTTCTTTATACAAAATGAATTAAATAAAGTTTGTAAAAGAGCATTATTGTGGCATGGATACCACAACCTTTCTGCTCCTGTAATTTTTTTTAAAAGCATGTTGCACTTTTTCTCATCACTAGTTTTATGAAGTTTGCTATGATCAAATAAATAAATGATGACAATAATATTGAAAATGAAGTTTCAAAAATAGAGATAAGAAACTGTTTTCTTAATGTAAATCATGTCTATATACCTATTCAAGAACAATCCTCATGCTAAAAACTGTTTTTCAACAAGAAAATGACAAAAAATAATGGGAGTTTAATCTATTCTGTGGATTAAATTGACAGAATCACTTTTCTTCTTTAGTTTTTGGTTATTTTGAAATATATTATTTAAACAGTTTGTGAAGAAGAATAGAGGAGGCTGTTCTGGTTGGTAAAATAAGCAAAGATTTATGAACCGGAGTTCATCCACTGTCTGCTTTACAGCATGGCACCCCGTTTAGAAGACTTCACTCAATACAGATCTAAATGTGTCCAAAGTGAAGGGATCAGTTCTCAAGCTCATCGTTGTTCCGCTCTGCTTAGTTTGTTCAACTAAAAATGAGCCTGGATCAAAATCCAAAGGAAAACACATCAATGCGCTCACACACACAAACACACACCCACCCACCGCTGCATGCAAAGACTCTCAGACAGCACTACAATTTGTACAAAAATGCTTCTAAGTCTAAGATTTTACTGACAAATAAAAATAATCATATTGGCGGTTCCATAGCAACACCACGTAACAAAGTAAATTAAGATGAACATATTGTGAGTAAAATTTTAAAATAAGACATGTCTGGTTATTGCTGAAGCATTTAATGATTACATTAGTTAACATTATTTACATGTTGGTATTGTTTACAAAATTTGCCTTTTCTGATTTTAAATATACAGCAGAAGTTCCAAAAAAAAAAAGACTTTGTCACATCTTGAGCAGTTTAGATTTATTAAAAATAGTCAGTTTTAAGGGGAAATGGGCCTAAAAGGGAACCCAGGCAAAAAAAAAAAAAAAAGTATATATTTTTTTCCAACACTCCTGACCAGCATTTAGCATCTAAAAAAACAGAAACAAATAAGTAATAGATGAAAAAATGTAGGATAAAGGCTGCCGCTCATACATTCCTGCTGTCAGACTCAGTCGTTTACCTTTCACCAATAATGCAGTTTGTGTGCATTCAATTTATACTCACACCAGTCATATTTTGGAAGTAAACTCTGATATCGACGTGCTCTCTGCCTCGAGGCTTTTTTCTTTCAAAAACCTTCAGTTTTGATTTTGTTCTCTAAACTCAATGCATTTACTTGAAAATGTTATTAACATTCAGCAAATCTTTACCTGTGCAAATAATCACAGAAAATGATTCTCAATTATTGTTGCTTCAACAAAATAAACACATGTTCAAAACTTTAAATCATCAGTTACAAAAATGTTATATCTTCCCATTTATGTCTATTTTCAATCTTTAATATAAAAAAATGTTAATTGTTTCTTTATTTTCTGCTTGTTTGATGATAACTTTCTTTAGTTTGACCAAATTCCTGCATTCATATGTATATAAATTAAATTAATGTTTTACTAAGCTTGGATCTTTGCTAAAAATGCAAATATTGATGCTAAAATGTTCAAAACATTTAAAAACAGACTTCTTTACTTCCTTCTTGAGTTGCACCGCCTCGCTCTCAGGTAAATGGAAAAAGGAACATGAGACACCTC
>NC_050533.1:18746246-18759429 GCF_002922805.2 Oryzias melastigma
CATTGTATCCCCATGTGCAATGACAATAAACGTTTCTGATTTCTGATTTCTGATTCTGAAAATGCTAATATTGATTCTAAAATGTTCAAAACATTTAAAAACATTCACAAGACTTTTTTACTTCCTTCTTAAGTCGCACCGCCTCGCTCTCAGGTAAATGGAAAAAGGAACATGAGACACCTCTGTGCAAAACTAAAATGTGGCAGACTGGAAAGACAAAAAAGAACCGTCCATTCCAGGTGTACAAAGATCCTTTTATATGTCTTTCAACACCTCTAGGAGTGCAGCTCAGACATTAGTGGAATACAAATACTTGTTTCTTGCAAGGATTCTTGTAAATCTGTGTATTTCTGTGTATTTTAGAGCTAAGTAAAATTTTGATTGCTAACAGATTGAAAGCAAGAAACTCTACTGTAGTAATAAACATAAAAAATAGACTTTTATCTTCTTGGGCATCTTAAAGCATTTAAAGATTCCTTCCAATTACTAATCTTTTCCATATGATTTGTGTTCATTATGTATCCTAGTGGTAGGGGGCATTTTGTGCACTTCCTGCTTAGATTCAAGTCTCCTGGAAAAACTCTGTCCACTGCAGCTGCTTCCCACTCACTCACAGGTGAGGTGTAGTTCACCTCCAACAGATCTGCAAACTCTGAGAGCTTCTCCCAATGTGCTCCTCTGCTGTCTCACACTCTGATTACAAGCAACCTTAACCCTTAGTGGTCTGGGGTCTTTTTAAGCTACTTTTTCTACTTTACACTTTACTTGGTTATTCACTTTTATTTATGTATTTATTTTTATTCCCTTTTTCACTTTTTTACCCTATGTTGGACATGTCTTTATGGATATGGACCTCTGTTGATTGATTGTATCAAATGTTAATCAATCAAAAGCCTTCACCTTTGAGCTCTCTTATGCACCCTTATATTGATGTGTGATCCCTCCCATGAGAAAGGCGGACAGGATTTTATGTTTGCCACACATACAGGTGAAAATAAAAAAATAAAAGAAAAAAAATTTCATTGTGCTGTCTTGTGGGGTCCAGATGACCCCACTTTTAATGTAATCATGCCTAGGACAGGCATGGGAGGGAGAGAGGACCTTTATACTACTAGTCAGTGTGTAAGCACAAGTTTAAACATTATTTCTACTATACAATAAGGGAAAAACAAACATTTTCTGATTTTGAGGAACAACTAATTCCTTAGTCAGGTTTAATCAAATGTGTCTGTCCTTCATAACCCAAAGCATTTCAAGATTACAAAAACATGCAAAATCTTACACTCAATCAAAGAAATGAGAGAGTGTTTCTTTGAGCAAAAGGTTTCCTGGGATGTTTGATTACCAAGCTCCATGCAAACGGTGACTTATTGCTGAAAAATGCTAAACAATGTCAAACAAAAGGCCTCAGAGGTTTATTTTGCTCCTGTGTTTGGCAATGGGGGGAAAATACCAAATGAAAAAAGCTTCTGTGAAATTACAGTTCACGTGAAAATCGATACAGAAAGGATGAACAACAACAAAAAAACCCAGAAAGCTTTTCTAAGTTTCAGCGCTGCTCTCAGACCGTGTGAGCTGCAGCCTCACAGCTGCAGTGACCTTTTAAGCCGTTTATGTCTGTGCATAGATATTGGCATTAACATCCTCCCACTTAAACCAAAGGAGCTTGCTAAGCCAACAACTGTGCACAATGAACCGTGGACCTCAGAGGTGAATTATATCATGCTGGATTACCCTTACCTTAATTTATCTGTGCCAGCTTTGTACCTGGAGACTCTGGCCATCAACAGGGGCATGCAGACAGCATCCAGCCAGCGTTTCTCATACTTTGGTTCATTAGCTGAGGGCGAAGGAGGTGATGGAGCCTGTGTGGAATACATGAGCAAGGCAATGAGCTGCTAAGTCCTTTTGATCATTGAACATGTGGCTTGGACGCCACATTTGCACCACTCACATTCACAAAGCAGCCTCCTGGATTTGGGTGAACAAGCTATGTGGTGTAGAGACATCACTGTATTATAGGCAGTGCAAGGGAGCTGTGACCTCTAAATGCTAACTCTAGAGGTCCCTTCTTGTTTATTTCTCACTCCAGAAAATGAAAACAGTTTGTTTTCGTTTTAATTTTGAAAATAATCAGACTTTGATCAAATTTGAGCTGACATGACTGTATGTATTTTTCCACAGAACTGGTAGATATCATAAATGTAGACAAGTTATTTAAAATCCTGCAGGTGTAAGTACTATACTATAGTTGTATTGAAGAGTCTATGTTAGTTTTAGACTAATTTACTTCTTAACTTGATAGTCGTCACCATTCTGGCCAAAGAAAATTTTACTAAACCTTGGACTTTCCAAAAACGCCATGGCAGCCTTCACCGACATGAACATTCAATAGTCAGTAGACATGCTTTTGTCCCATACAGGTGGTTAACCAGTACAGGTGGTGTGAGTTTTTGGGTAGTCCACCCCATAGAGCTTCAAAGATAGGAGCAGTTGCATCTTTGGCATCTGCAGTTCCCTTAAGGCTTGCAAAGCCAACTTTAAGGGTAACACAACAGGACAATTGGAGGCTGACTCCATTCTCGGCCCAGATTTGAAAAATGAAAAAAAAAGAGATAGGCTGAGCGGGGGAGGTGTGGTTTAGATCTGAGATTGACAGTGAGGTTAGCCAGAGGTAGCATGGTCACTCTGCATGAGGGTAGTACCGAGGAAAATGATGCCAGTATCTCCACAGAACTTCCTGTGGAGGTTGAGAATTTTTCTCCACCACCTTTTCTGGAGGCAGGCGCTCATGGTCCAGACTGTACCACGTGGTAAAATGGAGCTAGCATCATAAGCTAATAAAGATTAATGTATTAAGCTAGCAATCCAGAGTGAAACGTTCACTGCTAACCCCATCACCAGGACAGAGTTTGCTGTATTCGATACTAAACCACTGTTCCCTAAATTCCAAGCCCACTGGAAAGTTGTGCAAGCCAGTAGATTGTTGACAACTGAAGGCAATAAACCTGAGAGCCATACTGAAGCTAACATGGTAAAAAGTGACCTCTACAAAGAGGGGCGGGGCTTTTGTACTAGCGCTCAAATCATGACATGAAACGTCTGAAATAACATGGGACTTACAGCAGATGACCAATAACAACATTCTACTGTAATACCTCATTTCAACCTGTAGGGAGCAGCACACAGACAGTTTTAGACTATAATTTCAGGAATTAAACACGTTTATTTTAAATTGTCAAAATGTAACAGACAGCACTTTTAAAGCCTCGCTTATAGAGATCAACAGCCCAAAAAGTTGATTTAGTGTTTGGTTACCCTTTAAGGGCTGTCAACAAAAGGGAACAAATGATATTAATGCGTGTGGCAAATATATTGTGAAGTGTTTGTAAGGATAATGTAAGTTAAACGCACTTAGATGTATGAGTGAAGTTGAGGCGCACTTAAACTGCAAACTAGTTGTTTATGAGGTGTGCTTAATGCTGGACGCAAGAGGTGTGAAGGCGATATTTGATGTTGGACGTCTATTCCATGTCTACAAACACTACACTCCGAAAAATCCATACGAGTCTGTGTATCACCTATCCTTCATTTACCCGTACATGTTGATAAGAGTTGGTTGCCTGCAGCATACCCGTAGAAAAAAAAAGGTTCATAAACATTTTCGCCCTACTGGCTAACTGTGCTGTCGATAACATTGATATTTTGTAGAGGCCACCTGCATGCTTCATACAGAACTGCCCATTTTTCACCAGCAGACAGCCCGTATCCTCTAGTAGGGGATGTTGTGATTAAGGCATCAATCAAAACCACTCTAGAAGCCAAGTCCAGCTGGCCAAGCTACAGAGGTACGTAACTCCACAGATACCTGACTGATGCGATACACAAACGAAAGTGTCATTTTTCTGTTCTACAGTCATAAATGAAGTCGAATCATAACATCTGGACTCGGTGTCTTCTCAGTGCAGATGCCATGACTGAGCTTCAAGACACGTAAATGAACATGAATCTTCATCAATAGACTCCAATAAAAGAAACAGGCTGTCTCCGTTGGTTAGCTCATTAACCTGCATTTATACAGTCGACATCAGGTTAGCGACACCCAAAGGACAAAGTGTAAACAATCCGTTTGACTCTTGCACAAAATTTAATGGCTATTGGGTAAAGAAAATACATCAGTAAATCGTGGGACAGTATCAAAGAGGAGGTATAAATGCAAACACCCACACACACCAAAGTAAAGAATGAGATAAGATCAAATTAAATGTATATGAAAGAAAATACATAAAAGATAACATATTATAAAAAATATAAAAAATAAAATAAAATAAGATTAGATTAGATTAGATTAGATGAAATGAAAAGAAATGTAAATTAAATTAAATTAAATTAAATTAAATTAAATTAAATTAAATTAAATTAAAACAAATGAATGTTCTGCTAACATTTTCCTAAGTAAGCTACTTCTTTTAAGTAGTTCCTTAGTCATCTGAGACACCATGGCAACACATCTAAATTTATCATTTTTATTTAATTACATTATAGATGAGATCCCAATTGCTTTTTCCCTGAAACTGACTAAACCACGTTTTTGTTGGAATTTCTGCTTTAAATTCTTTAATATTTGTTTCTTCCTGTAAATAACTTTGAAGTATTTTTAAGTTTTTGTTCCATTTCTGTGATTAAACAGATCAAATAAGTTTAAAAAAATATTTTGCTTTGTGCCCTTTTTGACTCCTTCAATCATGTTTTCTTCTCTCTTGTTCAAAGTCATTCAGAACTTATCTCAAAAATTCCATTCATGGCATTTCTTTAAATGTTTCTTTTTGGTATTTCAGGAGCCATGCTTCTTCATTTTTGTTTTCCTTTTGATACAAGCTTATGTTGCCTGGTAATAACATCTTTGGTATTTCAATTGTAGATAAAAAAAAACAAGGTTTGGGGAACATTCATGAAGAAACATCATTCCTCATATTTGCTGTAGTAATGCATGCACTCTCACATTATTGCAGCTACATAGGAGATATCTCAATGTTGGAGGGGGGGGTAATTTTCAAGCCCTGTTTCTGCAGAATGAAGACACTTTGCCCGTGCCTTAATTTCATTTCCTCACATCCAAAGGTGGCATTTAATTTCTTCTGTCATTTTACTGCAATCCTGCGCCTGCTCTTGCCTCAGCAATGGGACTATTTATGAAGGTGCTGATGGTGTTCATCTTTTATGTTGCCTGTTATGAGTCTTTATATTACAGTCTTTATTAGCTCCAAATGGATTCTTCTAAATCAGCGTCTCCATTCATAGATAGCAAATGGTTATGAGAATTGTTATATGAAATTATAACTCTGAGCTTATGTTTGGGTCAGAGGAGCATATCTTAGTGTCAGAAAGTATGTTTAGCTTCTGAATATTTTGGAGGGAAGCCTGCCGCAAAGCTGACCACAGCCCCATTCAGCGTCACAAAACAAACCAGACGAAAAAAGGGCTTGAAAGCGTGAGAAAATGCAGCTTTTTTTTCCCCAGAGCATTGGATTCCTTATTCCTATCAGAGCGCTACAACAGAGCTGTGGTGAGCATGACCAGATCGACAGAAGAGATGCTCATCTTTACAGGACCAACAGCTGCTTGAAAGCATAGAAAATTTACTGAAAATTCATGATCACATGCAAGTGTCAAGCGCACCCTAATTTATTAATGGCGGTGCCCATAATTAATCGAAATATATTTTTTCCAGATTTGCGATTATTTATTTTTTTTATTTTTTTTTCTTGATTCTTGGCCCTAAAAAAAACATTTGAAACTTTTTTAAAAGGCATAAAAAAAGTTTCAGTTCTCACAAATTGGAGGTAATCGTTTGTAGAGTTTACTTTCTAACAAACTGCAACGCAGCACAGCAAAGATTTAGGAGAATGTTTACTCAGGGAATCCTGGTAAAATAAAATAAAATGATCACTGCAAGAAAAGAATAGAATATTAGATGCTATCACAAGGAATAAAGTGTTAATAAATCTTCTGCTTTGTTTCATAAAAAGTCCATTCTCTCTCAAACAGGTTTAATTCATTTGCCCTTTTTTCTCTCACCGTCCAATTCCCTTTCACTGCTTCGTCCTGTGAGTTTAGTGGAACAACTAGAACTGTCTGCTGCTGCAAAGTGGATTGCAGCATCTCCTAACCAGTCAAGCATTAAACTGGATTTTAGTTGGTTGAATTAGTGGACTCAACTGGTGCCAGTAGCAGGATTGCAAGTTTAAATTTAGCAGAGGCTCATTTTAAATGCTGAAATGAATATTAAATGTGCGACACGACTGGTTAACCTTAGCGTGCTTAAATATTTCACCTGTCCTGTTATTACTGCTGACGCCGAATCAGAAAAGTCTAAAAATATGGCACCTTTCAAATATACGTCACTGTTGGCTTTAGATTTAAAGCTGCCGCTTCTATTTTACGCTCAAATCAAGCATCAGAAGAAGTTCACATCAATGGACTCTTGAAGAAAAAACCTCAAAAGCACCAAACCCTTAAATTAAAAATAAGCAAAGCTAGGCAGTAAGATTTTAAAGACACAGAGGATATAGACTGATTTGATTAAAAAGGGAAACTCAAGGGATTTTTTTTTTTATTTTCTGGCTCATACATCCAGTGCTTAAGACCTTTTTTTAAGTGCAATATTAAAAAAAATAATAATAATTTGACATAAAACAAAGAAATTAAATAAAATCACTGCTTTTTTTTTGCTCCACAGACTGAATTTTGTTTTTTGGAGCTTTTAAAAACGTTTCTAATAAAAAGAACTATAGTTAATATGGATTTTCTTTTTTTACTTTTATGGAATCAGTTGCTTAGATTCAGATACTTGATAACTTTTTTTTTTACTTTTTTGTGGTTTGTATTGTCCTTTTTAAAAGCTCAGAAATCACAGACATTAAGTCTTGACGCTCCATCCATTTTTCTACTTTCTACCCCTAAAATAAAAAGCAAAAGCCTTTAGTCAAAAGTGTCCATAGTCTTAATAAAACAAATCTCTTCTTTTTGGTGACAAATTGTTCACTTTTATAAAACTGTCCAAAAACTTTTCACTCTCTGTGCTTATTGTCCATGAAGTCAAATCAATTCTCCACATGCTGTGCAGACTCTTTAGTAACAGGTCAGGGAATCGAATGGATCCATACATGAGGGAAAATAAATCTTGAAAATGGAAAGATGCACACAAAGCATTTCTGTTTACACTAAACTAAAAGGTGAAGGCAACATTTTTGTTTTTGCTCCCATTTGTCATGAGATGAAAGCAAAAGATCTGAAATTTTTCTGCATAAAAAATTATTATAAATTATTAACACAGGTGTGCCATATCAAGATGCTGATTAGACAGCATGATTATGGCACAGATGTGCCTTAGACTGACCACAAGAAAGGCCACTCTGAAACATGTTATTTTGTTATCATAGGGGATGGTTTTTTTTTATAAGAATGCTGATTTTCACTGGTCCTTCCATGTCGTGTCTGTTGCATTGACACATAAAAAACCACAACATTCAATAATCAATTTGAATGATTACATAGCCTCCATCATGTCTGCGTGTGACAACCATCTCACTGTACAGAAAACTTCACACAAGAGTTCTGTCTAGTCTGTTGACGCAGCAACGTTGCAGCAAAAAGCTGCAGAACCAGAAACAGGTCTGGGTTTCAAAATGTAAACTTCCTTTGTATTTAAAAAAAAAAAAAAAAATTACACTTAAGGTGATGTGACTGCACGATAACAGACACTTTAACACCGCAAATAAAAGAGTCAAGTTTAATGGAAGTACAAAACTATAGTATAATTTATGATGCAAAACCTGCTTTTAACATGGATTCTGTGAGAAAGGAGAGGCCATGGTGGTTGATTCTGCAAGTCTTGGATAAGTCAAGAGAGTGGGACATAATACCTGACACGGAGTTGGCAGAACAAACCACTCCTCTGGGAGGCAGGGGGGACGGACCGGATATGCAACATCCATGCAAACTTGACAGCTATGAGATGGACTCCCCCATTCAACTCAAGAGACATGCAGCGCAGATGGACCAGTGTAAATTTTTCTAAGGCACACCTGTGCAATAGTAATGTGGTTTAATCTTTATTTTGGTGTGGCACACCTGTGCAATAGTAATGTGGTTTAATCTTTATTTTGGTGTGGCACACCTGTGCAATACTTGTACTGTCTAATCTTCATTTAGGTAAGGCACACCTGTGCAATAGTCATATGGTTTAATCTTCATTTTGGTGTGGCACACCTGTACAATAATCATGCTGTCTAATATTCATCTTGGTAAGGCACACCTGTGCAATAACCATCCTGTCTAATCCTCAATTTGGTATGGAAAACCTGTGAGGTTGGAAAGGTTATTTAAGCAACAGAGAAGTACCCACTTTCACAGATTTAGACAGATTTGTGAGCAATGTTGAAATGTTGAAATTAATCTCAAGACAAATGGGACCAAAAACAACAGTGTTTTGTTTATGTTTTTGTTCAGTGTCATTCCAAGACTCTAAAAGAATAAAAGGTTGATAAAAAGTTTGATCATTCAAAATTTAAATTAAACTTACCTCCTATTGGGAAACAAATGTATTAAAATAACTGACAGAAGGATTAGAGATGAACATCAAAAAATCAAACCAATCCCCAAACTCTTTCTGATGAAGCCCCATAACAAAAAGAACCAAAGCATCTGCCTTCCAGTGAGGTAAAAAAAAGTCTGAACATCTCAGCAGGAAATGATAACACCCTCTGGGTAGACTGCAGTGAGGAGTCAAAGACAGAAAAAGTGCCTACATTTGCAAAGTGAGTCTCACGTCACAGTTGAGCTGAGCCTCACAAGCAGACCGCTGTCATCCCCCCCAATTCTTACAAGTGCAGCTCTAAAGAAATGATCATTTGTTTGGCCCAATTATGTCAGCGCAGAACACAATGTTTTAGTTAACTCTCAAGTGAAGGTCTTAGAGGAGGTGGAGGAGAGAAACGGAGCACTATCAGGCTGTCAGGGTGGATTACACTGACGGAGCACCTGCCTCTGCGGAGCTGCAAAACAGGGACTTAAGCCAGCGCGCTGCTCCCCACATCAGCCGCTCCTCCATGGGGCTCTGCTGCTCTAGAGGTGACACGGGCCGAGAATAATCCCTGAAGACATAACTCTGTTAATGTTAAAGCTCTGTACATGAGGGTGTCTCTGTGTGCATCACTGTAAGGGACGGCTTTACGGTGAGATTTAGTCAAATCGTTGGCTTAGAGTGCTAAACTGTGGTGCAGACTTTAGACAAGTTACAGAGATTTGTGTTAAAAAAAAAAAAACATAAATTTTTAGATCATGGTGGCAGTGAGGAGGTAAGTACAGTAGCCCTAAGGTGCAAATCAGTTAACGCAAAAGCATATTAACAATATAAACATCATTTAAAAAAGTAAAACAAATAATAAAACATTACATTTTAGAAGTTAAAAATTAATTTCAAAAACCAAAACACAATAAAAAAATAAATTAAAAAAAGTTTTGGAAGATGATAGTAATTCCTAAAAATCAAAGTGAAATGTTCAAAACACAATTAGAAACCAGACAAAGTTAGTTTTATGAGACATCAATGTTTGAATGATGACATTTGAGGGTTTTTTTTTAAGAGTATTCAATGTCCACGTACCAAAAAAAGTTTTAGGATTAGAACTGAGAAGTGATGTAACAATTTTTTTATATAAAACCAAACTAATTGATACATGTTTAACAGTTATATATGATATTTTTCACAATTTATTAATTTATTACAACTCTGAGGTGCATTAATCATGTGTCTTTGTCTTGCATGTATATTCATGTCTTCCTGGTTTAGCCTGTCTGTTGCAAAGAAACCCCGCCCACTCTCCACTGCATACCAAAACTTGCCCCTCCCCCAGGAGTTGGAGCCCTGGAAAAGAAAAGTTTAGCTAGCGGGGGCAAGTGCATTGGTTCTGTGGCCGACTAGACATGCAACTAACATTCAAATCAATGATGTGGGGTCATTCTTGGTTTGCCATTGAATATAATGACCAGGGAGTGAAATGTGTTAACGAGGAGTACACTGTCTGCAAGATTTGCCTCATCTCTATCCCATAGCACGAAGGATTCACGCCCAACATGACTGTCCATCTCCAGCGTTACCTTCTAAAAGTTGGACAGCTAAGCAGGCAACACAATCAAAACAACATCCCAGATACATTTCAAAAGACTTAAGTGTCTCCAAGCGGAAACACAAGAAATGACGGCATCAGTGTGTTAATTGCTAAAGCTCTGCAGTCTTTTTCAGTGGTTGAAAATTAGGGGTTTTGTCATTTAATGAAAAATGTTGACCCACAATATACTGTGCTATCCAATCCATATTTCACCCAATATTGAACCCTGCGCTTTATGAACATGTGCGCAAAGAGATTGAAGATGACTCAGCAAAAACGCATAACTTTGCACAGCTGGACCTCTTGGGCAACAGAGAGCTATCTCACTCTGTTCATTACATGACATGATCAGACTGGGAAATTAAGAACACTGTACTGCAAGCTGTCAAAACTTAAGATCACTGCTTAAACTGTTAACTTTGATTTTATTCATGTTTACAAGTATTGAGAACTGAGTCATTTTCACATTTGATCACATTGTATTACAAGTTGTAATGTTTACAAGAGTTCTATTCAAAAGTGACTCTTGTCAAGAGCTGCACACTTAAAAAGAATATGACTTTTTTGTTATCTTGTTTCTGTTTGCAAAGTAAATTATAGTCTGTGTAATAGAAAGATTTTAGTTTCATTTGTGCAATATGTATCGAACCGGGACCCTCGTATCGAGGTTCATATCGAACCTCCCCATATTGTCATTTGTATCGTATCATCCCTAATACAGACCATTTCCAGTATCGCTTCGTGCCATAAAACATTTGGTTGAAATGAAGAAGAAACATTGTCATCCAATCAGCAATGTCCCATAGTACCTACCTTTTCCAGTTCACGTAAAAGGAAAAAACAAAAAAAAAACATTTTGTCAATTCCCAGACATCAAAATGAAAAACAAAAGAAGAAACTAGAAATAATGAAGTCATTTTTTTTTTTTTTTTGGTTGTGATCTCTAACTTTTTTTGCATCAAGTGATTTGTTGATTTACACTTCAGGGCCACTGTAGAAGAGAGACGAGAAAACCAATTTCTCAAACTCTCCAGCAGCAATAATTGGCAGAAGAAAACACTCCTAATGGATTTCAAGGAGATGTTTGACTGGAAGAAAGAATCTCATCCGAGTCACGCTCTTAAATAAAAATACTATTAAGAGTTATTTTCTCAACATTAGGAGCAAATGCGAAACAATACAAACTGGAACCCTAATTCACTGTAAAATGTAAGTACATTAGCACATCCATTGTATCAATGCAGAAGCAGCTTGTATGAAAAACAAGATGAGGCATAATGACTGACTCAGTGAAGGCTGTCGGGATAAAAATCTGTTCTACTTCTTATACATTTGATGAGGAATAACAAAGGAAGGCTTGTGAATGTACTGATAGAGACGCGTTTGAATGCAGAGTTTAATGAGGATGACTGTTAAGAAGATGGTACCAAGACAGCTTGTGACTATATCAAACACCTATCAATCAAGTCTAAGTCTGACAGATCTCTGCAGGACAAGAACAAAAAGATGATTCATGCTTCACACATTTCTACAAATGTGGTGCATAAAAGTTGGTGAGTAGAAGTTAAATCACTTCAGACAGTTAACAAAGTTAATATTTTTTAATTTAGCCGTATTTGTTTCATCTTTAAAGTAAGTTAGTCCTGTGTATGAGCGTGGAAGTTGCTTAACATTTAATAAAACTGACAATCCTCCTAATCAATCAATGGATAGATAAAAAAAGTGTGAAAGTGAGAGTTGAACGAAACAGCTCATTTTGTGTCCAAATCATTGAGTTTTTAAGATACTTGTGTTTAGGATCAGCTGGGTGGGATCAAGGGAACAAGGAGGCTTTCAAAGGGAAACCAGGTGAGCTCTGATGGTGGTTTGATGCAGAAAAATATGTAATCGTCATCTAGTTTGGTTTCACACTGCACTTTCAGGAGTGGACAAAAGACTGGAACAAACCAAAATATGTTAATGTAATTTCTCTCACTGCCTTTTAACAATTCCTTCACTTCCTCTTAACCTCAATGGTAAATGGTCTGTATTTGTACTTATAAAGCACTTCTTTCCTTAAAGGCTCAAAGCATTGTACAGTCACGGGCCTTTCACCCATGGACACACTGCTCCCGAACACCGGTGCCAACAACTAACCACCAAGAGCAAAGTGGAGTTCAGTGTCTTGCTCAATGACACTTTGACACAAGGGCAGGCAGTGCAGGAACCGAACCTGAAACATTTCAGTTTGTGGTAAATCACTCGACTTTTTTCACCAAGAGAACCAGAGTTCAACTGTATGGAAAAGAACTTTGGTGTGACCCAAAACATGAACCCAAAAATTAAGACTTGGCAACTAAACATTGATCAACTTTGTTGTGAAGATAAAAGCTGGTTTGAAAAACTAAAGTTAGTGCTTAAGTCATTGTTAAAGTGCATCATTACTTGTCAGTAAATAGTATTCTATAAAAGAAATCCTCAAACTGATGTGTTCAATGTTTAAGTTTAGACTATACCCAACTGTTCTTTGTCTTAAGGCTGCACCCTTTAGGGGTCACCACAGTGAATCATCCACCTCCATCAAACCCTTAACTTTGCATCTCCCTCACTCACACCAACAATCCTCATGGTTTCTTATCACGAACCACCTCATTGGTCTGTCTTTACCTCTCGTTCCACCTCAGCATCTTTACCAACACCCTCAGCGTTACATGATATTATGAAGGTAACTCCATTGTTTATGTTTTTTTCAAGAGCAAGACTAATTGATTTTTGCCGGAAAAATAGTTTGACGTTGATGGCTGGAAACTTAGTCTGTCTTTTTTATTTTTCTGCTATAAACTTTTTTGTTAATTTTTAAACAAGTATCCTTTACCAAGCTTACAAATCCCATTTCATGATGGTGTACATATAAACAACAACAAGCATCACAACACAGGATCATATAATTTGAATGTTGTTTGGCTTTGTTTATTCATAGAATTTCACATTTTGAAAAAATCCAAACATTTAAACTCCAGACTTTCCTTTTG
>NC_050533.1:18759489-18773538 GCF_002922805.2 Oryzias melastigma
GCTCAGTGAGTTTCTGTGTTTGCTCAGACGCACAAAAAATTAGAGGGAACATTGGTCTAGACTACTTTATTTTTACATGGGGAGGCAGTTTCAGCCTTTTTTTCTTTGAGTAACATAAACAGAGCAATCTGAGCACAACGCTTTAAAAGGTTTTCTTTTATCGTTGATAACTTTTTCATTTAAACACTTTAACTTAAACTATCAGTTCGAAATTTAATGGCACTGCTGCAGACTTTCGTGTCTACTCTTTACAAAACTTCTTTCAAAAAAGGCCTTCTACAAAGCCAATTTCCTTCTTTAGATGATCATTTGATGAAATTGTTGCAAGTTTCATTAAAAACTAAACGAGAGAATATTAGATTTTTTTTTCTCGCATAAATTTTCCTGAACTATTGCCAGAAATCATCATGTAGTGAATCTCAGTGCGACTCCATCATTTCAGCGGCGTTAGGCAGACTCCTGCTATCCCAGCTGCACATCCCATAATCACAGCCAACTTCAGTAAAGATCAAGTAACTTCAAGGAGGCAATAAATGTTTTGTGGAGTAATATAAAATTAGGCAAATGAGTCGCGGTTAACGTCTAACTCTTTCCAAAAAGCCATTAGATGAACTCCTGTTTGTGTCTAAAAATAAAAGCATTGATGTTGAAATCCAGTTTTTAATGAAATAAGAGTTTTTTCCACATATGTGTAAATCTATCTTTAAGCTATATTATAAAATGTGTCTTCTTATTTCAAAATAAAATAAATGTGTTATTGCTCTCCAACCTCTTAAAGAAATAAATTAGTTTTACTTAACAAAAAAATGCATAAATGAAAGTATGAAAAAATCCCTATTTAAACATGTGGAAACTAACAAAAAATTTAATCTAAGTTTATAGGTTCTGGTTGCCTTTGCAAACTTATAAATAATGAAATAAATATAATGAAAAAAAAAGACCAAAATCTGTGTTTCATCAGATTCTCTCTGCAGATGCGCTGTGGGTGAAGATGAAGGAGCTACAGTGCGGCTCAGCTAAGTTCCATTCCTCCTAAACTGTCAGGTTAGAAGGCTGTTATCGATGCTGGCAGCCACATTTCTGGGAGCTAAAAAGCGTTCCTAGCATACATGTGTAGAGGACATCATGGATTATTTCCCATTTAATAACCTGTCAAAGTCAAAAAGGATTTGTTCGAGCCCCGGCTCACAAAAAGAGGCGGCTGCTAAGCCTGCAGCTTTCAGCTCAGCGGCTGCCTGGTCACTGGTCAGCACCGCTCCACAAACGGAGCTGGAAAATACAGAATACAGTCGGTTTTGCTCCTAATATTTTTAAATCCAAATGCTAGTCTTTACAAGATGAAGAAGCAAAAGAGAAAATGGGTCTAATGGTAAAAGTCACTTTAGTACTGACTTCTCGTAAGGAAAAAAAATGAGGAGGAATCGCCACAAAGTGTGCAGCTCCAAAAGGTTTCCAGGAGGCTCTTTTTCTGCTTTGTTCTGCTGTTATTTTCAACACTGACAGCTGTGATTAATAGATGCTCTAAATGAAATGGATGTGGTGCCAGGAGTGGAAGTCTGATCCACATGTCAACAATAGGCCTTAAATGTGATTTATAACTGCTTTTGATCATTAGAAATTGTTTTGTGAAAGTTCTTTTTCCAACAGTTTAACAGTATAACTTTTATTTTCTTAATGCAAGAATACAATTAACACAAGAGAAAGAAAAACATAAGAAACACGTTTTGTCATAATCTTTGATTTTTGGTCCTTTTTGGCAATATATTTTTTTTCTCAAAAGAAAAAAAATATATTTTAGCAACTCAGATGAAACTTAACAAAGATTATCCATAACTGTATGTTTTGCCTTGTTGACATTAAAAAGTCACAATTATAGGAATAAAATTGGATTGAAGAATTAACCTAAAATAATTAATTTTAGTTTCCCATATCACTAAACCCAAATTAATATTTGATTAAAAAAGGCTAATGTTATTCACATGTATTTCTGTGCACCAAGCACAAAATTTGATTGAAAGAAGCACATTACTGCATTGCCCGCACATATTTTAAGTATGTCTAAGGCTAAATGTTCTTTGTCACTCATCTTAACTTAAGGAATGTTTGACTTTAAAGCTTTACTCCAACTATATTTTTCTTATCTGTAAAATCCTTCCCAGTTACCTTTTAATTATGATTATGTAGTTTTTAGCTAAAATCAAAAAGCTTTTGGTTTTTTAAGAAGATATTTTTATGCACAGCATTTGTGGGCGTGACTGTCCCCCTCCCTGTCCTGACTACTCTCGTTTCCACAATCACGTGCAAGCTTAGCCTTAAGCTAGCATTAGCAGCGCAAAGATAGCAATGAGCGATAATGGATCAACCCAGTCGTAAAGTTTTGAGCCAGAATTGCAATTTGCTACAACAGGAGCATTGAACGCTCGTCATGCACACCAAGCGTGGGCGGGCCAGGGTGCATGCAGGGGGAGGGGAGACTTTAGCACCCCCATTTCAGTAGCTGCACCTTAGCTTAGCTTTTCTTAGTCTTAGCTTTTTCTACCATCCGGTATTCATCTGCTCCTGATTTGAATTAAGAAATACTAACAAACGCAGTTTTAATTGTCCTCTACTATGAGAAAAATGCTACAAGAACATGTAAAAACAAAAAACACAAAAAGACGATTTTCATTGGAGTGGGTCTTTAAACACTTGTAAAAATATTTATTCTTATAATTAAAAGTTGTATTCTTCTCAAAAACATGTGCATGATAAGATGTTTGATGGATATGTATCTAAAATTTAAAAATGTGTTTTATTTTTTTCCTTTTACAGTTTTGTGTCTCGATGAAATTCGTTCAAACCAAATCTTCTCCTAATTAAAATGAAGATTTTCATTTCTGATTCTCTTCCTGCCTGTAATTACTGCTAAATTGCTTCAGCTGGATTTCTCAGCTCAGATGGAAAATCCAAACCTCCCCGTAGCTTCTCTGTCTTCAGGTTCCTAAAATCTATCTAAAAATCACAAAATGAAGAGTCGAGTCGCATCTTCTGTAAAACTGCTTAATTTGCTACAGTTTAGAAAAAGTCTGTGATTCTTATTTTTTCCTTTCCAACAAAAGACTTTCCATTTCAAAAGACACTCTCCCAGTAGATTAGTCCTATTTTGTGCAACAGATGTCTGGGAAGCTGTTGACCGATTTCCAGCACCTGAACTCAGGTGGGATTTACAAGCCATTAAGCGTCTAAGTGGGATAATAAAACCTCATAATATATTCATGTAAATGAGATTATTGATGAAGACGATAAGTTTCAAGTTTGTATGTTTGTGTTTGTATGTGTAACCTCACAACCTCCAGCCTGCAGGTGATCTGCAGCTGTATATCACTCCGTTACATGAGCACAGATGGTTCACTGCAGCTGCTGAACTACACCTTCATCATTCCTGATACCTGATGACCTTAAGCAAACCTTTCTGCTCGATTTCACCTCAGAGAAGACTCGGGGGGATGTGTGTGGGCCTTCTGGATCTTTGTCATCTGATGCACAAATGACCTTTTCAACCACATTTCAGGTTGCTGGGATTCTTTTATTTTGACAAAACTAGAAGGGAAATATTGTATCCTTGGTGTGAAATAAATAATAGGTTTGTTGCAGAACAAATGTAGCACAGCTGACGAGTTATTTAATTTCATCTGAGGTTATTAGAGGGCAACTACCTGCAGTTGAGGCCAAGATTAAGAGTGAAACTATGATAAAGCATCCTGTCTCTATGTATTCAAACACATCTTCCTGCTTTCATTAACCACGCTCCTTCATTTACCTCATTTTAAAATTACTTTAAAGAGAGAGGAGATTTAAGGCTAAGGCTACGGTCACAACTGCCACCACACAATGGGAAGGGATCGGCAGAATCTTCAAGATTTCATGCTGATTTTCTGAAAATTGTTGGCATGGTCATGAATGTAGATGGAGGCAATCAGGCCTGTAGAATGGCCCCCCTTATATCTACTCTCGGGCTACCGGGCGGCTAGCGGACAGTGGCACTTGATATTTCCAGAAACATTTTTACACCCATCTGAATACAGATCCAACACAATCTTCAGGTCTTCATCCACATTAAGTGGATTTGGTCTGAACCTACAGACTTTCCCTGTCTGACTACACCCTAAATTAACCGTTTTTACTTCTAACAATCTAAACAGAATACCATCAAATCATATTTCAAATGTACTTACAGCGTTGGTTTCATTTCCATTCAAATGTAGACCGCTGTCAAAGAGCGGAGAGGATCCTCGACTGTGATCCAGCCCCGGAGAACCTGAGCAAACAAACCGAAAAGCACAAATTCAAGCATCAACACAAGAGATCCACAACAAAACACTCAGTTTTACTTCAAACTATGTTCTTCAGGAAAAAAATAACGACAACAACAGAGAAACGAGTCAAGTTGCCAGTGTTGAATTTTGAGTTGTGCTCATCACTTTCTTCCTCTGCCCTCACCATAAGCCGCAAACCGTGGATTACAACAGAGACAGATGCTGCTCTTTGATGATTTTTAGCTTGGCATCAGGGACGCTGCTTTCTGATTCAGTTACACAAAGTGTGGCAGGCTGCTCATGGCTTTTCCTGCATGGGCTTTGTGCTGCAGAACAACAAAGGACATCTTTGAGAGAATCCCACTTGAACCTTTGCCTTTTTAGCCGACAAAACCACAATCCGCCGCCCACATCAGCAAAACACTGAGGTTTACTGGGAATGTTGACTTGGCTATGAGAATTAAAGGCTGGATTTGTTAGAGGCTTTGGGAAACAGCAACATCAAGTCAACATTTTGCATATATCCACATGCACTTCCTGTTGGCTCAAAGTAATTCATTGATGATTATTTTTTTGAGCATCGGAAACATTTTAAGTCCGAACATAAAAAGGGATAAAAATGTGACAAATTTATACTTCATAAACGTGAGAGTTAGCTTAATTTTCAGTTTCTGCATTTTTATGGTGCTGGGTATCGTATTCTTTCAATCCTCTCAATTCAATTCGATTCAATTCATATTATTCTAATAAAGTTCAGTGTTTTATGGATTCTCAAACGAAGAAGCAGCAAGTGTTCTGCTTTTCCTGGATGGCGTTTCAGTTTGGCCACTAGGTGGCGATCGGGCTTAAGTATTACACCTCATTCCAGAAGAAGAAGAAGGTATGAGCAAAAAAACTGTACTTTAGACCAGCGGTCCCCAACCTTTTTGTGGGTGCGGACCGATCAACCCATGAAGATTGACGACACCCCCCCCCCATGGCTGAATTTGTTGGTTACATGAACAAAATGTAACCAACAAACCTATTAAAATGCTCAATAGGAAACAAATCAGATTACTTTGAAGCTCCATGAAAAACCTTAAAGTGAAAGATTTTAATACAAAACATTTTTTACAAAACAGAAGAACTCAAAACTCAAGACTACGACTGATCGCCCCTCCCCCTGGACAGCCTTACTTGCACGTGCCGCGGAACTCTCCGTATTTGCATGAATCGCATTCACAACTTCTCTGAAATGTGCATCTAAATGCATGATTTTGTTTGAGAATTTCTGTGTTCAAAAGATTAGATTCGTTCATGAAAGTCACATCTCTATGCAAACAGGCACGGAGTGTGGGAATCACCTGTTATTCTGTCTGTTCTTTCCCATGTGCAAAGAAAGGTTTGCCACCAGACTGCTTTTAGTGCTCAAGCGAATCGATTGAATCTGGTTGATTTTCAAAATAGAAGATTTTTGTCTCATTAAAAAAAAAAAAAAAAAAAAAATTAATTTATTAGTTCTTCCGTAGCCCGGTGGCAAGGGATCCGAAGTCCGGTGGTTGGGGACCACTGCTTTAGACCACAAATAGTTACTTTAAAAAATGTTTCCCTGAAAAAGTTTGAAAAATTCATGCCTGTGAGTTTATAAAGATGTTCCTTTAGTCAGCAATGTATGTTTAGGTTGACCTAGTGTTAGAATTGGCCGTCCTATTGGAAATCCCATTATACGTTAGCATCAAGCTTGATCTCTACTTTTATAGATTGATTATTGATCTATTAAGCTTATATCAGTTCTAAAGTTAGAGAGCAAGAAATGCTTTACAGTCCCAGCACACCATGGACACACTCGCACTGATGGCGCCTCCACTGCCGAACACTGAGAACAACCTCGAACCGCCAGGAGCAATGTGTCTAGCAGTGTCTTGCTCAAAGACACTTTGACACAGGCGTATAGAGTGGGAACAGAACCTGTGATTTACCACGCAGAGGTTGACCGCTCTGCTTCTCCGCCATAGCTGCCCATAAAAAATAAAAACTGAGTATTTTAGATATCTGGCTAATTTTAAGACTTATGAATCTGAATTTTTTCTTCTTTCACAAACGAGGAGTTAAAATGATACTATATGAGAAGCTAACCCAAACTGTCAGTGTAAGATAAAACATCTATTACTTTTCAATCCAAATGCTGACAGATGAATTGCAGACTCTTAAAAAATGTCTGTGTTTTGAATAATACTGTCATAATTTTGATTTAGAAAGAGATTACAAACAGTGTTGGACATCAGGATGGCTACAGACTAAAGACTCCTTCTGAACAGTAACTTAAACTTAACTGCCTAATTTTGGAAGTCCCATGTTTAATGAAGAAAATATTTACACATTAATAAATATGAGCGTGGTCATGAGTCTTGACCCATAACCATCCTCTAACGGAAGGCAGATTGGCTCAAATTGAAGCAGGATTTCCATCCATCTCCTATTTTGGCGGCTACAGTTAACTGTCCTGTTATCTGTGTGGAGGAGCTGGGCTCTGCCAAACAAACAGGATGAGAAATACTTTCCCCTCCACAGCTGCACACATGCTTGTTAACACACACAAAATCTAATCTAAAAATCTAATATTTCTCCCAAACCAGAGAATTGTTTAGGACAACTAGAAGATATGAAGATTTAAAAGAATATTTGCCTTTTTAGAAACTATGCAAAAGATTTGAATGCTCGTCATTTCATCTTTATTGAAAAAAAAAGTTGACGAATTAATTGGACAATTCATCTGTTAGTTACTGCAAGGACTTTGTATATTTTGCATATTTTTAAGACCTTTAAATAAAAAAGTAACCTGTATGGTAAAAGCAAATTGGTATAAGTAATAATTTTAGCTGATATACTTATTAATATTTGATTTTTTTAATGTAAAAAAGTCATAATTAAGGTAACATCTTAAGTTAAAAAAAGGCTTTAATCATAACCCTGACTATATTGTATTTTAGAAACAGTAAGGCGTGCTTAAAGCCCTAATTTTGTAAAAAAAAAAAACACTCCTTATGAGCCTGTAGCGCTTCATATTCAGGCTATGAATTAATTCTGGTTGTGTTTACTGACATTTAAGCGAATTTGAAGGTTACACAACATTCTGTCTAAATGTTATTGAGTTTTTTGTAAATATGCTAAGACAGTTAATGAGTTGTTGTGTTGCTGTGTTTTTTTATAGGCTACTAATATTGTTGGGAGTTGGCATAGTCACAGCAACGTTTGTCTTAGCGGTATCGGTTGTTTATTTATTTTTTGTTTGTTTTTTATGTGTTGCACAGAAGGTTGGTAGTAACGATATGCTAATATGGCTAATGTGTAGCATGGCACAAACAAGTTCTAGAGTAACTCAGAATGCCGTCAAAGTCTATATCCAGATTCTCACCCTAATCCCTAACGACTAAAAACTATAAATAGCGCGGGACTATCTAGTTCCCTGGATTTTAAAAGCAATTCGGGCTCCTTGCTCACTAGTTTCGCCAATGTAGTGAGCATTGATGCACACTGGTTTTTCGCTTAGACTTCTGGGAAATTTCCTGGATTTTGGAATTGTAGATTTGGACAGCATTGCAAAATGGCAAACACACTATATAGTGCACTATTTAGTGAGTAAGGAATTAAGACATAACATATGTCTTTCTGCTCCGACTCTTTGGTCTCACTCGATTGGGTTTATTGTTGAGTGCCTGATGACATAAATTTGAAAATAGATAATTTATTGATGATGCGCCTCAGAGGCTAATCCAGTGGCCCCTACAGTGTAGAAAATATGTTAACTTATTAGACAACTCACTAATCAACCCCCTGACATCTGGATTTATGTTCAGCTATGAAGAAAAAAAAATTACACATTTTTGCTTTTAAATAGATGTTAAATTAAGGCAATTCTGGAGTTGGAGTTGTTTGATGTATATATAAATCAATAGGCATCACAGGGTTAATGATTGTAAAGACATTTATGCAAAGAGGACTTTGCAATAAAGAAAGTTTTGCTTACTTGTATATTTAGATGAAAAAATAACTTATACATTTATATTAATTACCTCTAAAGTTTTTAATTGTTTATTTGTAAAAAAAAAATCCTAATTAAGAAATTATTTGAACGAAAACCTTTTGTCATAGTCCTGACTATATATTTTATATGAAGATCTAAGTCAGAGTCCGGGAGAGTGGGATTTTATGTACGAACATGTTTGCTTCTCCTCTCATGGCCTTATATTTCCAGCTCCTGAAAGCAACAGAGCCGGATATTCACCACTGACAAAAATAGAGATGGACAAACCAAAGCTGTTACCTCTGGTTCCAACAAAAAAGTCAATTCAGCCACCATTTGTTCGTGGGACTGATGTTGCCTGATTTCGCCATTTGGGGACCGGACAATGTTGTAAATAAGTGATTGGTCCAAGAATGTGTCCGTCAAAGACTTTGAACATTTGAGGTGGGGTCAACAGGCACCACATGCTCTGATTGGTTAGTTTATAACTTGAATAACTACCAATAAAGAAAATATATCATGAAAAATAAAAACTAGATTTAGCAAGAACAAGTTTAACAACATGTTAAAAAGAGACACTAGAGAGAGAACGGATATATAAGGGTTGTTTATTTCTCAGTAGAAGTCTATGGGATTGTGGCTTTCTGAGACCAGCAGATACTTCCTATTTGGAACACTCTCCTTTTCTTTTCCTGTTACTCAGACGTGGCTTTGTGGTTGAACTGGGAAAGTATGAGGATTGAACTGCACTTTTCTTTCAATAAAAGTTCTCCTCTAAGAAAGAAATGTCTTTGTCTCTTCAGTGTGAAAAGCTCCTATTTAAGAAGACAGTGGTTGTCTTGAAGAACTCTGACATTCTAACATTTTTTGGTTGAACTTTTTCTTGTTTTGTACCTCATCTGTTATCACACAAAGCATGGCTTTAGTGTAATATTTAAGTTTTGGACACATTTCTTTGTCCTAAATTGTATTTGTTACAACAAAGATGTAAAGTCCAAAGAAAAATACAGTTTTTATGTCTTTAAGTGCTTATTCTCTGACATAGACCCATCAACACTTCTTTCCCCACTTATGTAACACTTTCATTATCAGCTTTTCTAAGTCCAGGAGCTGTTTGGCCTCTCTCCACTCCACTATTTTTCCACTTCTATATGAAGAGAAAACAGTCCAGCTTAATTTTAAGAAGTGCTCTGAAAATTGCTGAAGCCGTCATCAGCTGCTTTGAGCTCTTATTTTCTCGACCACATCCTTCATTCTTCACCTTTCATCGCCCCACTTGGACGGTTTTAGCGTCTCGGTTTTTCAAGCTGCTCAAGGTAAACGCAGCTGAACTCCGTTTCTGCCAACCTGGGGCCGCTGAGCGTGACAGTATATACGCTGATTTACTGAACGGTTTTAAAGCCCAAACGGGGAGGGGTTCGCCGCGACGGCTACTGTCAGAACTGTTATTGAAATTTTTTGGAGTCTGTGTCACTGGATGCTTACCCAGAGGCAGTTTCAGAAATGATGGGACTTCTCGCAGGTAGCGCACAGTGATGGTGACCTCATCCCCTGCAGTACGCAGAAGGTGAACCTGACAGAAGCAGAGAGTGACGGGTAAAAGATCGGGAGCCATGCAGCCAGATAAAAACTCCATGAAGGAAGAATCACCAGAGTAAACAAAACATGAGCCAGGAATATTAAACAAGAATGATAGCATGAGTGGCTTCCCTCGACTTATCAGGACTTAATTTCTCTCATGCCAGCTGACACCACAAAGCAATTTTTTTTAGTGCCTAAATCCTTAAAAACTGTTGTTGTAGAAACTTTCTGATAAATGATCTTAAAGCCAGCCAGGTTCCTTCTGTCAGCAGCACGCTGCAGGCTGTGTCTTCAGGCCCAGCGTCTGACAGGGAGGCAGGCTGGAATTAAATGTTCTGGATTTAGTTTGAAAGACAAACTGCTCATTACACATTTTGACGGTCTGGAGGCGACTTTAGTGAACAGCTGACACTGCAGAACAGTGATGGACAGAGAGAGCGCACGGGAGAAGCAATATTTCAAGATCTACAGTGTATACCAGTTTAGAAAAGAAACTGAAGGGAAAAAAATTAGATCTTAAATTCAGAACTTGTTAAAATCTCGTTTTATTTGACTCTTAAATGATCAAACCAAAAAGTCATTAAAAATGTATTAAAGGACAATTTCATGCCATCTATATGATGCATTTGTATCATTAATCTTAGATTAAAAACAAAAGAAACAATACTCACAACTTCCTCATGTGTGCAGCTTTCCACATTTATGCCATTGACCTAAAGAAAAAGAAAAATACAAAGACTTATTATTAAAGTGAGTCAAGAGACAGATATACATTTATTGAAAGTGAGCTAAAATATTTTCTCTTTTAATGTTGATGATTATATCTTATAGTCAACCCTTAGATCAGGACTGTCCAAAGTCAGTCCTCGAGGGCCGGTGTCCTATATGTTTCCAACCATCCTGCCATTGAAGCTCCTTATTGGCCAAACACACCTGATCCAGGTAATCAGCATCAGATAAGGCAGGATTTCTGGAAAACCAGCAGGAAGCTGGTCCTCGATTAATGACTTGCCTTATAAAAGGGATAGGCGACTACAGGCTACGACTGCCACATTCCTGCATGTTGGTGTAAACTTGTATAGCGCTTTTCTACCTTCCTTGAAGGCCCAAAGCGGTTTACAGTTACAGATTCATTCACACACTGGCCCCAACCTTCCACAAGAGGCAATTTGGGGTTCAGTGTCTTTCCCAAGGACACTTCGACACATGGGCTGGCAAGGTGAGAATTGAACCCACAATCTTCTGATCAGGAGTCAACCGCCCTACCGCTGCACCACGTTTTCCAGCATGTCTGGCATGCTCTAATTGGCTGGACCCACGTAAACCAGGTAATCAGTCATGGGTTGAGCTTGGATATCTGGAAATCATGCATACACTGCGCCCCTCGAGGCCTGAAGCTTCCTTTCCCTGCTCTATAAGCATCAGGTCATGTGACTTGACTTTGCTTGTCGTTTATGCACACAAGTGTCATGGTTCCTCATGACTACCTTCATCAGAGTGCACAAGTGACAAGTTGTGCAACCGTTGGTCACATCTGTCTCTAGTGGTTGTTGAAGCTCCAACTCCACCTAAACTCCACCTCTAATATTTCAAAGATTTTTATTTAGGATATTCCCAAATCTCAAAGTCAACATTTTCTGAATGTTCCTGAATACAGCACTCTGCGAGCAGCCAGCTTTTCTAACATTCTTCTACAACTGACAGATCTACATTCTCTGATGCGTGATTGACTGATCCAGACTGACAGATTTTTTTGTTAAACCTGAAACCTTTTCAAATGGTTTGACATCCAACTATGAACTTAATTGCATTTATTTGTAACACTACAAGTCTTTGCATTCAACTTTTTTCACCCCTTAAGTTTCAAGTTTTCTGAAACAAAAATTTGGAGGGTTGCTACATATATTTAGTCTTTAAGTCTTCAAATACATTTAAAAAAGGAAAAATACACTAAAAAGTGAAATATTGGATCAATTAAGAAACATTCTGTAATTTGTTATTTTTAAAATTATTAGTTTTCATCAAATTATATTTTTTGAGTTGATGGTTTATTCAACTCAAAAATTTAATTTGATAAAAACTAATTGATCTAATATTTCACTTTTTACTGTGAAGTCAAGTTTCTTTTCCAGTTGACAAAAAAATGAATTAATTCACTTCAAGTTAATTTAAGTAAAAATAATTCATAATCATAAGACCAGTCTGCTAGTTTGTTCATCAGAACTGCAACCAGCATTTGTTTCCTGTGACAAATAAATAAATAAATAAATAAAATTGGAAAAAATTTATCATTTCAAAAAGATTGCATAAGAGGTTTCACAAAGAACAGAACCACAAAAAACAATGAAAACAATAAAAAAATAATGATAATATGCAAACAATGATAGGAAAGTGAGAAAAAATGAAAATGTCAAAACAAAATGGAGCACAAACAAAAACTACAAAGAAAAGCCACTTTAAAAAAAGCAAGTTGGGTTTCTCTCAAAATACACAAAAGGTTAAAGATAAAAGTCAAGATAAAGGGAGTAAAATAAATGACTCACAATATGAGACACAGTGAGCCTCCATGCATTTAATCAGTAAAAATGTTGTACAATAAATCTATATATGAAGCATAAAAAATTATCTGTTGAACTTTTTCAAACTCTTCATAAAAGCAAACTTTTCATACTTTTAAGTTTTTGTTTTCCGTCATTCTTTTACAAACAAGCCCACGCCTAATTTTGCCGCTTCTTCTCACTAACGTGTGATAATAGCTTCAATATTCTGCTCTGTGACATTTCAGACAACTTGCAAATAAATGTAAACAGTAGTGATCTGAAGGTGAAGGCAGCAGCAGCTCTATTAATAAAAGATTCGTAATAACGTCTATTATGAGTGTGGGTATTACTCTGGCATCCATTCAGTCTGTTTGATATTCTAGATCAACAGCCGATCCAATATGGAAGCCAGACAGACTCAAATTAACTTTAAAATGAGCCAACATGAATGTTTTCCAAGGAAAGATTGGCAAATTCAAACAGTTCATTTCTGAGGCAATATTTACTGATCACATTTTTAATTTTCAACCACCGACTGACAGCTATTTGCAAATATGCTTTCAAAAAGAATGTAAAGAACATTTATTTCCATTTATGAGGATCTTTTAACTTTATAGCAGGTTTGAAATAAAGACCCGAACAGTCGAGTCAAACCGATGCACCAACCTGCAGGACGGCGTCTCCGACAAAAAGCTTTCCAGTCTGGTCGGCTGCAGGGAGCAATAGATGGAGGTTAATGAAAACATTAGAGGATAATTGCTCATTTCTGACATGGTAGAAATAACAATCAGTGTCTCTGTCACAACATCCTAAAGCTCAGAGACTAAACACAAGAAAGCGTGAAATTCAAAACTAATCAAGATATAAACTCTTCTGCAGTGGCGTGACAGGAAACCATGTCGTTAAAAGGAGATTAGTCAAGCTCTATGAAGAGGATATCAATGTCCTCGTATGAGGACACAAATCTTTATCATGTTATAGACCCAGAATTCACGTTGACTAAATCACAGAAATACAGTTTATATGAAGGATTACATGATAAAAAAAATCGGAAAACTTTTATGCAGCAAAATACAAAATTTATCTCCAGATTTTTTCTTGTCTTCCCCATTTGGTGACAGAATTTCCACTTTGTTTTTTCGTTTTAACAAGTTCTAAATAGCAGCTTTGTACCGAAAACTGAATGTCGACATTCTAAACAAGCAGACAATCCTTGAATATAATGAAACTGTCACAGTCTTTTTAAACTACAACAACAAAAGCAGACTTAGATTTTAAAAGAGCAGCATACTTTCTTTAAATTTTTGAAACTTTCATGTTTTTTTTTAAGAAAGTTTCATCCTTTAGTCTCTGAACTCACCGGTGAGTTTGGAGGTAATACAAGCTGTTTAAAATGATGAAGGAATGACACAGATTTCTACATTAATGTCATTTTCATTCTAAATTTTACGGGAAAGTTTCAAACCTGACACGAGTTAAGTTAAATTAATGTTTGGAACTTTTAGTGGAGCTTCGCCTGGTTAATTTTGGGCAAATTCCCATTGCATATGATTCTGTCGCTATGTTTTGTTTTTGTTACTATTTGACCTCAATTTTTGTGATCTTAGCATTAAAAAGACCACTCAATTTA
>NC_050533.1:18773645-18852923 GCF_002922805.2 Oryzias melastigma
GTTTCAAAGATAAAATACTAAAGCAAAGTAGACAAAAAAAATCAAAAAGGCCCAGGGCTATTAACGCTTAATGGTTTTACAAAGTTTTCCTTCCTTAAATTCTTTTTTTAATGAAAGCCTCCAAAAAAGTTGTTTTTATACATCTAAACTGTTCACATTTTTTACACAAATTAATTAAAGAAGGGGAGAAAATTCTGGAATAAAATAATTAACCTCAAGGGCATAACTTTGTTTTGAAATCAAGCCTGGGGTCAAATAAGATAAGAGCAGGATAATGTTCTTCAGAATCCCAGAAAAAAAGCTGATTCCGAACATGTATCCACATATTTCCGATATACTCCAAGTTTTGTAGAAAACAGAAGCAACATGTTTATTTTGGACAAAATAGCTCCCACATTAACAAAGCTAAAGACTGATTTGCACTGGTCTGCCTGCGCTGGGTTGACATAAATGTTTACGTTGCCATGTCTGCGTTCCTCCACCATGGAGCGCATGTTCTATTTCCTGTCTACTGACGCCAATTTTGCGACAAAAAGACAGAGAAACAGGAAACAGGTCGTGGTTTCAAAATGAAAACATTTGTTGTACTTTCAAAATACAATCTAATCCATTTTTCTTTTACATTTAAAGTGACATGGACACGTGATAGCGCATGTTAACATTGTCGTCCATTTTTTCCATAAATGTCGAAAGTTTAATTATGAAAGTAAAAAAACACAACTTCATTTATGACAAAAAAGATGGAATTTGTGAGGATTCTGTGAGGAAGGAGGGAGCATGAGGCCTGATTGTGAGAGTGTGAATTAACTACTCAACATGGAGGTGAAAGACTCCCCATACAAATCAAGGAAGACGCAACACAGATGGATCAGTGTAAACGTGGAATAACACTACGCACGATGTTAAGGAAAAACAAAGTGGGAGAGGTTTAGAAACAGTTTCAAAAACTCAAATCAGTAGTTATGTGAGTAGTTCTCCAAATAAAATCAGATTATTGTTACCTGATGATCCATCTAATGCTTGCATTTCTGTCAGCAAATCTGATTCCTCCCATTTGTCTGATTTTTGCGGTCATGGAAATGGACTCCGTTCTCCTGAAGGCCAACAAAAGGTAAAATAACTCAAACTCTTACTTACCAACTTGATCCTTAAAGATCTTGGAAATAACCACCGGAACGTTGTGCTCTGCACCTCCCTGAAAATGCCCAAATGGAAAAACAAAAACATGAAATTAAGCAGATAAACCTATTTTCCTCAGTTCCACTGAACCATATTTCATTTTCACTGCCATCATTGTGTGATTAATAATATCTCCTTACTTTGATGCTTAAGCCGAGTCCGCCAGTTGCTTGTCTTCGCAGTACAACAGTTCTGTGCTTTAAAAAGTGGGAGTTTCTTATTGGCAAAGGGGATATTGGGAACAGCCAAAGAGTCTTCTGCAGTAATGCGGCATTAATTGCAGTAGAAGTGTCAAGTTCTCAGGAGCACTTACATTTACTTGGGATTCGGTTCCACTGGTACAAATCACGTCCAGCTTCTGTATGGTCAATGCGTCTTTGGTCAGCTTCAGGCAGACGTCGTAGGTATTGTTGGTGTCCTCATTGTACAGCAAAGCAATCCCAGATTTTGTCTGTTGGAGTTGAAAAGAGCATTGACATTTTACCAAGCAGACCAATTATGTACACAATGAACAGTTTAATCTTCTTTTTCTCAAAATGTCATCGTTGAACCATGTTCCTCTTGCTCTAGTTTTGGGTTAATTAGTTTTGTGTGACATTGTGAACGCTGGAAAATAGGAGGGAAAAAATAATAATTTTGCTGATTTACAACCCAAAACATTTGACTAAGAAAAGTTTGAGAAAACCTTTGTCAAAACTGACATCCAGAATAAATTACAAAGTTTTCTTCTTGGGAATTTAGCAGAAAGAGAATCTTATTTAAATACAAAACTTTTCACAAAAATAAAAGTTTCATTGAAAATTTGATAAGAATTTCTTAAGAGTGTCAGCACACAGCTTAGTTTCTGTCAGAGTTCCCCTTGTGTGAGACTTGCGACCTCTTCTCCGAGGAAATCTGCAGACTCACAAGTAAAAGACCAGCTCTGTGGCACTGTGGTAGAGTGTCCACCCTGGGACTGGAAGGTCAAGAGTTCAATTCCATTGCTGAGTCATACCAAAGACTCTAAAAATGGGCACTTCTTGACACTCAGCATTAAGGGGTTGGATTGGGGTGTTAAACCACCAAAGGGTTCCAGCGCACCCTTCCCCCAGCTGTGTCTGCAGCCCACCCCTCCCCCAGGGGATGGGTTACAGTCCCTCTCCAATTAAAATCATGTTTTTTGAGTTTTCAACATGTATGTGTGGCATTTTTCTTCTGAAAGAGAAAAATATAATAAGAAATCCTTCCATGTTTGCATTTCCAAGTCTGTTCGAGAAAAACTGTTTTAATTCCTGAGACTTGCTTACGTCACGATAGCTAGCCCGGCTGCAGCGTATGGGCCAGAGAAGAGAAGATAACATCCCAATTCTGTGCTGTAAAGGATTGTAATTCAATGAAAGGCCATACTGATGTTAGCGTTTATTATTTTCCCAAGGAATCGGAGGAAAAAATGGATTGGATTTATTTGTCATAACAACGTCAATAATTATTCGATTATTTGCAGAAAGAGAGTCTTTTTTCAACTGGATGGAGAAAGAATCAGAGTTTTATAGGAAATTATTTTTGAAGAAGGACGCAGTACACCGTGGACAACCTGCACTTTCACCGGTAGGTTTGATTTAGGCTGATGTTTGTTTTTGTGATGTTTTTCATTTGATTTCTTGCTCAAGTCAATTCAACAATCAGCATGTGCTAAAATGAAATCAGTTTTAAGCTTCAGCTAGTGCTGCTGCTGGTGCAATGCAGCCTAAATGATCATGTTTTATTTTATTTTTTCATGGGCTTATCAAAGTTTGTGTCTCCCTAGCATGTCTGGAGGGGGGATAAGGGGTGGGGTTACACAGCTTAGCACTATAAGCCACGCCCACACAGAGGAATTTTTGGAAACGAAGGCTTCAGATCAACAGGAAAAATGGCTTTTTAAGACATTTAGGATGTGGAATTTTTGTTAAAACTCCACTGGGAACGTTTAAAAAAAAATTGTAAAAATTGTCGTAGGGGGACTTTAAATACGGAGAACAAACTTCAGACACCTGAGTGTGTAACAACTAATCAAACTTGAACTTTAACTGACTTTTACTTGGATGTTGCACAGACTAAAGGTTATGCAAATCAGGCATGTACATTAAGCGACTACAAAAGTAAATATTTCCTCGAGAAACTCTTTTTACTGATATTGTTCAGGGGAAAACAAACTGCCTACAAAGATGTCTTTAGAAAGTTGTCATTTTTCAGGTCAAAGTTAATGAGAAGCAAGGAATTTGTAAAAAAAAAAAAAAATGCCGCATGAAATCTCTTAATTTACCAGATGTACCTCTAGCTTCCTGTGCCAGTAAATGACAAAACAGAGATGGATTTCTCCAGCAACATCTCATTTTAACAGAACTGCGCTAAAATATCACTCAGACAGACATCGTGTTCCTTCTTTTACCCTGTTCCTGCTTTACTGTTTTATCTCAAAGGGCGAGCTTGAATTGAGGGATGTAATTATTTCCCAAAGCTTTGTCACAATGGTGACACATAATATGACTGAGTCATAGACTGACCCATAAACAAAGAAAATTTCTACACAGCGACAAAGCAAAATCAAGTTTAAAGACTCACTCCAATGTTATTTTCACATGTTCTTCTTGTGAATCTGAAACAAATGAAAAATCTTGTTGGAAAAAGCTTGGATGTTTTTTAGGCCTAATTTTAGGTTTAATTGTAGTTTGTTAACTTTTATGCATACGCTGAGTTGGTTTATTTGCTTCACATGTAGTCTATTGCAAGTAAACGTTTTTTTTTTTTTTTAAATTAGTATCAACACAGTTCCCTTTTGTTTCACCTTTTTGTACCAATGCTCCCACCGTATACCGCTCACTGAACCACCTCAGGTAATAATTCCCCCAAACTTCCCTTTTTTTCTGTTATTTATTAACTCTGTTCCTTTGGATTAGAGTTTTATCATAAATGGGGGTTTGTCCAGGATACTGTTGGATTTATGTGTCCCCCTGCCATTTTCTTCTTTTCTGATGGCTACGTTGTCGATTAAAATTTGTGACGCATCATTAATGTGTTGTTCGAGTATGTGTCACAAAACCGATTAATGTAGATTGTGAGTAGCTATCAGATGAGGTTGCCTAAACAAATGAAAAAGGACAAACCTCATTTTAATTGAAAGTAAATTGGCGGAACATATGGTAATTAGTCTTTTGGATATTGACCGTCCCAGAGAAAGGTGTCCTGGTCATGGAAGGCTGCCAACATGACACAGCACTTCCTGTGCTTGGAGCAGGTGCTGATGGGACTGGACTAGGAGAGGGTTGAGCAGGAGAAAACTCCCTGAAATTCCCCATATTATAATTAATCGTGATACTATCGTGATACTTCAACTCAAGAACAATTCCGGGTCCTCTCTTGCCCCTAATTCGTTCTTAAAATAATACAATAGAAATCCACAAGGGGGCGTTTCTTATGAGAATAGCCGTGAACTGAGTATAGACAACCAAGAAAAGAAGAAATAACAGCGAGAGAAAATGACGGAGTCAAGTAGCAGAGAGAAACAAAGCTTCAGATCCATGACATTTCAAACTTTCCTATGAATAGAGACATCATTATATAGGGGTCTTCAGTACACCACATGCTCCTCATCTGCCCGGTGGACAGGGTTTCAATGCTGGGCTCTTCCCTCTTTGGTACTAAGGAAATTCTGGTTAGTTTCTTTTCCTCTGCTTGGTAATATGGTTAAATTCAGCAGGTTGGCTGGTCTGATCTGAGGCCACACTCTTACAAATGCTATGGTCATCCTCCATTAAACAATAAAAGATATGTGGTCCTACCAGAAAACGTGGATCAGCCTAAACGTTCACAATCTGAGAGTAAGCTAACTCAAATCTTTCCAGAAGTTCTCCTTTATTAGCTATAAGCTAGCTAATAATTTACTTGAGAAAAGTCACATCTTTGTTTTTCTAGCTCTGTTTGGGCAATTGCTATCCAGCAGTGAGCCGGCACGTAGCCCATCAAATATAGCGTCCGACTTTGGATATGCAACACGCTAGCATAGCGACTCTAGCCTATATAGCCTATTGGCTACTACAAACATGCGTAACCACCTCCTTTAGCACCAACCAGAGCTAACAATAAAAAAAATTAAAAATAAAAAAAAACCATAAATACTTTACGTCCTACATTTTTGTATTTAGGAGAGATATTATTCATTTTCGTCTCTGCAGGAGAGTTCTGTTTACATTGATTTTGATGAAATAGTTTGTTTACTTGGCACTAATTGGCACTGTCCTGTGATCAGTTGGCATGACGACTATCCAGGGTGTGCCCCATTTCCGCCCAATAGTCGTTGGAACTGGCTCCATTTGCGCCCCGAGCCTGAAAGGGACCAGGGGCAAGAAAATCAATGACTAATTAGCACAATTTAAGACTGATTAATAACTGACTGTACTTTAGTAAAGCTGCAAAATAAAGTAGAAAAAATATATATACAGACATTTCTTTAAAAAAATAGTGATTATATTATAGATTACCAAGGTAATATAGTGGTTATTGAAATATTTGCCATTTTGTGATACTGTTAATATCGTGAGCCATGTATCATGAATCACATCATATCGTTAGATTCCCAGTCCTAATTATAATCTGCTCCTTTCTGCGAGTGAGTCGGAAAAGAGGTCCAGCCAAAAGTCAAGCTTGCCCACCTTCAGCTGAAAGCCCAGAAGAAATCACAAGCAAGACAAGTCCATGTGAAGCTGGAGCTCTTTACTGTGAGGATCCGAAAGCTAGAGCTGGAGTCACCGGCTCAACATCCTGCATCCTCTGATAAGCAAACACTCCTTCCAACAGTTTAACACAGGGGTCTCAAACTCGCGGCCCGCGGGCCATTTGCGGCCCGCAGGATGATGATTTGCGGCCCGCGTCTTCATATGAAAGANTTAAGATCTAAAAAAAAAAAAGAGGCCTAAAATCCTCATAAAACATCAAACTGCAACTATAAAAACCATAAAGAATATAACTACTAAGAATGAAATAGTTGATTTTTTTTCTGTTGATTTTTCAAAAGACCAAATAATATTTCCAGCTAAAGTATTTTTCACTCCAGAGAAAACCATATTTTTCAGAGGCTTTAAAGCTTAGATATTTTTTGTAAGACGCAAAAAACACCCTGCTATTTCAAATACGTTAATTAAGAATATTGATTTAAATAGTTTAAAAACACACTGAGCAAGGAATTCCAATTAAATGAAATAGTTTTTAAGATTGAAAAACATGTTTAAGTTTTTAAAGTAAATTGAACTCTTGCAAAATATAAAGTGATAACAAAAAACCTAAGGGAAAGAGGCAGCTTAGTCCACCGTATAACTGAAGTAGGAGCCCATGTCTTTTCCGTTTTCTAATGATGTGTCCTTTAATGGCCTATTTTATAGAAAAAAGTATAATTTACTTATAAAATCCATAAAAAGAGAAATAAAATGAACACCAGCTCTGCTATAACTTTTTAAAATATAGGTAAAGGAATATTTTTTATATTGTTTATGCCAATTTTTGTTGCAGTTAATTGACATTAAATATTAAGAACCAACTACTTATTTGGGTGAAATCAGATTTCCATTAAAAGTTCAGTAATGAAGTGACCTTTTCTAAATTGGTTGGGAAATGAAACTAGAGAAGGCAGCCATTGCACTCTCTCAACCTCAAATTGGAGTTAGATACGTGTCACTCTGGGTCTCGCACAGAGGCATTTAGTTTCATGGGGTTAAAATGTAGTCACAGCTGCAGCCTTCTCCAACGCCTGCTGAAGTCTCCACCTTCAGCGAGAAGGACAACGTCATCTGCATAAGTAATAGTAGTCCTGCATCCAGCAGCTTCAGTAAATCTTTGCATTTTAGTTTACTGGAACTAACTCTGACACAGACAAACTAAATAACAAATGAGTAGTCTGCGATTGGTCTGAATGAGTGTCAGACAAGCACAATGGCGCCTGTGTTCGACAATGCTTCTGCTCCGTATTTGCGGATTCTGTATATTCAAAAAGGTTTTCAGAGACTGTTGCTGGTATATATATATATATATATATATATATATATATATATATATGCTACACATACAGTATATACAGCCGCTTCTTGCGGTTTCAGAATGGCCAAAATTCTATGACACTTCTGGAAAAGTGAATATCTTTTGGCCAGACGGCCCATTTCTAAGCCCATTTATTTTGTTAAAAATGATTTGTCGACTCATCAAAGTAAGGCCAAAATTGGCAAAAAACTCGAAGAACACATCAAATCATTTTCTTCTAAAAGGCTGCATTTATTTATCTGCGAAAACCAGCAGAAGACAAGGAAAAAAACATAAAATTTCAATTTGCAAAGTATTATAATGAACGACTTTTTGAACAAAATCCATATTTTCTATAACGTGTGAAACAAAGTTTACTGCAAAAGTGGAAACATGATATTAATTCATAAACGTGTTTAAGTCCGGGTCACCTTTATACATGCAATAAAGAACATGATCAATAACGAGCTCAAATCAAAGCTGATTATCCCCGAAGATGTCTCCTTAGAACAAAGAACTGCACCCAGGGGGGGATTGATTTGGTTGCTGGTATCTTTATGCGCTCACAGCAGGTGTTCCAGCTCAAGCAGAGATTCACATCAGTTAGATATTGTATAACGTTTCACGTGTCTTCAGTTCACTCCATGACCTCATAAATATTAAAGAAGCTTTCAAAACAGCTTCTCAAAGGCATTAAATGTTAAAAACTCAAATTAGTAAACCTGATCCAGCATGTAAACTAAGCTTGTAAGGCATCAATTAAGTATCATTTTAGCATGTGATTCAAACTTATTTGAAGTGGAAGCAGGTCTGCTATGTTATAATTATGTTATAATTGGGTTAAAGAGAAGTTTATGGCACACCCACTGTGGAGACATGTAAACAAAAGTTCAAAGCTATGTCACGCCAACTACCTTTCACTTCTCAACTCCACTTTAAAGATTGTGTTGAATTAGACATAAAGTGATTTAAAAACTTGTTATTGGTAATATTGCAAGCATGTAACCATCCTCTAAACTCACTATATTCACACAGGGTAAAGGGGTTGCTGGAGCCTATCCCTCAAACTTTCACATTTTTGTGAATCAGGAGCAGACGAAAAAAAAACACCATTTGAAAAAGAGCTTTTTTGTGATTTAGAAAATACACTGTGTGGGCCACAAGCTCCTCAACTCTCCATTCTGATGCATCCGCTTGTAGACAACCAGATCCATGTATGCTCTGGGATCTGGCTCTAAGTTTTAAACCTAGATAGCTGCAATGTTGCTTGCCATTTTTGTTACACCAAATGTTTTTTTTTTTTTTCAAAAAAAAAATGTCTGATGAACTCCTGCCGCTCTGCAGAAACTATGTCCTAGAAAATTACAGGTTTTTTTATTTAACCTTAAAATGGCATAATCGTGATTATTTGGAACAGTAAAGTAAAGTAAGTAAAGATCAAAAGTGGGTGTTTAAAGGGTATCTAATGATACATTCGTTCAAAAAGCCAGTGCTTGATGAAGTTCAACAAGTGACTCCTTCATGAAGCCTTTGGATTCAGCTCAAGGTTGAAAAGCAATTACATATTTGCCCAAGAAATGACAGCATCCTTTCTTTATTAATTCTACAGAAATTAAACATTGAGACAGAGGCTTGTTGAGAAGCACACTTAAAAACCAAGCTTCAAATCTACACCTTCAAAGTAAAATATAGAGCAATAAACCAAATGTCACTAACATGTCGTCATTCTTTCCGCCTGTGCATTTCTAAAGCCATCAGATAAGCTATGGAGTTAGAAATATTCTGCTTCTAGAGCCTCATCTCAGAGTAAACATCACGGGGATCAATTTCATCAGACGGTGGGATAAAAATCCCCCCATTGTAAATAAAACAAATAAAACTCCTTTCACTTATCCTCCGCCTTCAATATCTTTACATTCAAATTTTTGCTAAAGTTGTCTTCATCAGTGGAAAAAAAAAACACTTTATTGTAATCATACCCATTGTACATGATATTGTTAAATCAAATGTTAGCATTGTTGTGTACTCAACAGAAAATCATCTTCTTTCATTTTCTGTACTTTTACTTGATTTTCAAATCATTGCATTACTACATATCTGAAAAGGGTTTGATTATAGATTATTGATGTCTCGATCAACATCAGATGTTGGATCAGGGAATGGATAGTTGTTTTATTCTCATTATTATGATCAATGCTGTATATTTCAAGCTTATTATTACAGATACATACTTACTATAAGTCTGCATAGGATCACATTTTATTACCTTAAAGCACAAAAATATGCAGCATTAGTTTGAGCAGGAGGCGCTCAAAAACAGTTCAGTAAAGTTAGCAAGATATTTATAGTTTTGGACTTCCCGGTTTGTTAAATCTTTAAAAAAAAAAAAAAAGGTTAAACTGGCAGAAGGAGTGTCCATCAGAGTGTGTTAAACCAAAGAACATCCTGCAAAGGCATGTCAAAAGAATTTTCTTTTTTTTTTTTTTATGAGAATTTAACAAGACTGACGGCAGTGGGAGGTCTGTTAAGGGACCGTCTGCAAAGTGCAAGCTAGGAAAAAATAAAAAAAATTTAAAAAACGTTTGTTTTTTTTTTTGCCAAATAACAACCAAAGCTAATAAATGGTAACACTTATTTGAGATAGTCATAAAAACAATCCATCATGTTTATTCTTCAACAAAACATTTTGGAAGAAATTAAATTTTAGGAATTTTTAATGACGATATAAATCACTTCTGATAAAAAAAAATGCTAAACAGTTTTGAAGATCACCTATTGTTACTAGTAAATATTTTGCAAATTTTCTTAGTAAAGTTATTCCTATATTGTCCCATTATTTTAATGGTTGAAATAAACAAAGAAATCAAATCATAAATGTCAGTTTAGGCTATTTTTAGAAAATAATGCCAACATACGCTCTTAATCTGCATTTACAGTAAAATGTTTTCTTATCGATGTTCATGAATCCTTCACAGAACAGCCTATAATTCATTCATTCATCTTCTTGACTGTTTTGTCCCTTTCAGGGTCACAGGGGTGCTGGAGCCTAACCTACTGATGGGCGAAGGCGGGGTGGCGGGGTACACCCTGGACAGGTCGCCAATCTGTCGCAGGGCCTCAATCACACACACATACACTCTCACATTCACACTAGGGGCAATTTTAGAGTAACCAGTTAGCCTACGAAGCATGTTTTTGGACGGTGGGAGGAAGCCGGAGTCCCCGGTGAAAACCCACGCATGCACGGGGAGAACATGCAAACTCCACACAGAAAGGTCCCAGCCGGGATTCGAACCGGGGCCTTCTCGCTGTGAGGCAAGAGCGCTAACCACTGCGCCACCGTGCAGCCCAAAATTCTGTTACTTATTTGGACAAACGCTTCAACCTTAACAGCTTACAGTCAGTCAGTGGTGAGAGAACGTGCATGATGAACACCCCCTGCTGCCCCCCATCACAACATTCTCAGGCCCCCATTAAATGTGTCATTTCTTGTGTCGTCCTCTAAGCTTTTGCTCCTCAGGTTCAGCAATCCCACTGAAAATGGAAGTTCATCCTAAGAAAGCGGAAAACAGTTTTGACCCCCAAAAGCTGCAGGTTCAAAGGCTGTCACAGGGATGGAAACGCAGACCGAGGGCCTCTCCTATGAGCAGGATCCACTTCTGCATTTGCCCCGCCGCAGTGTGGCTTGGTAAGCCCCGGCCACTGTGTTTCAATCCTTTTGGCCTCTCATGGGGTTGACGTGTTATCTCTCCCATGACAAATTTCAATGAAGGTGGACAAGATTTCACCAGTGAAAATCATTGGAAAAAAAAAAGTTTAGTGCACTATCTAGTGTAGGGGTGTACAAATCTAGGCCTCAAGGGTCAGTGGGTCTTATTTTTGTGAGGATCATAGTTTGTTTTTTCCCTTATTAAAATCAGAACAAAATAAAGCATTTTATGGTCATTTTACGGTATGTGCCAAGTTGTGTCTCATCGTTTACCGCCTTGTCCAATATGGCGTTGCGATTTACGTATGTTGGACAATGGTAACAGGCTAGCATAGCAACTCTAGCAATATAACTCATTGATTGGAGGTATTTAACTGTATAGTTCAGAGCCAGATGTCAGCTCAGATGAGGGAAACAAAAATGGATCTAGTCTTTTACAAGTGGATTATAGTTTTATGTCACAAAAAAGTTATTTTTTAAATGACATTTTTGTCTGCTCCTGATTCACAATTATTTCAACAAAAACATGCTCAGAAATGCAAATTTCTTTATGAAAGTCCTCCATAATTAAAAAAAATGCCACAAGAGCATGTTAAAAACACAATTTTGATCAGATTGGGTCTTTAAAAACTACTGACTGAATCATGTAAAAACAGAAATAACAAACTACATCCGTCGCTACCTGAACTGGTCATGGTAAGTCTAACAAAATATTCCAATTGGGCCGCAGCAGGAGTGAGTAGAGCACACCTTTTAGAGTTCAAAGAAATGAAGCGGGGCAGGATTTATTTGACTTGGCATAATTAAAGAAAAAGAAAGGTTCCAGGATAAGGTTTTTCCTCTGGCAGGAACTTCTGCTGAGAGCCATTCTTATCACCCGCTCCCGTGTGAGGCGCGTTGCTCGTTCACTGCAAATGAAGGGCTACCCTCATGTGAACTTCAGTTCAGACTGGAGGACGTCTTCCCTGTGAAGCGCTAAAACAACAGAAACAGCCAGGCTTCTACCACCTCTTGCACTGTTGATACAAGAACAGCAAAGCCAGAATTACTCCTCTGTGTTTTACCAAATCAAATTTATTTCCTATAAATCCCTTTCTCTTTTTGATGACATACATAACACACTGACTGAACGACTTTGACAAATTGAAAATGTATTACTTGAAAATTTAACATATTGAATTTATGCAGAAAATACAAATTTAATCAATTTAAAACAGCAGTATTAAGCAGGTTTATGAAGCCTGACTGACATTAAAAAGGCCTTCTCTCTAAACACAGCATAAAATTAAACAAACCCCTTTTTGTCGTCAGAATACTGAAAGAGAGGATCCTGAAAATGGGGCACATGCAAATCCAAGCCCAATGTTTACAACATAAATGTGTTTTAATTATCCAAAAACCATAAACAACATATGTGAGACAGTAGATACTGAATGTGGATCAAACTCTTAAAACATGTGACACAAAAAACAACCTGTATCCATGTCAACTTAACATTTATTTAATTATGTTCCTTTGCTCCATAAATTTCTATAGCAAGACTTTATCTTCTCTCAATTTTATTTTTTTACAAACATTAGTGATTTCTTGCCCTGATGGGCACAGAAGCTCCGCCTCCATCCAGCTGGAGAACAAACAGTAAGTGAACTTTAATATTTATCCTCAAAGAAAGAATAAATGTCAGGCTTGTGTTTATAAGCGGATGTAAATTGAATACATTTAGCAGCTTAGTGTTGTTACAAATGACATGGCATTTATATACAACTAGCACTTGTGTGAAACAAACAAACTCAAACTGGCCAAACTTTTCAAGAAATGTATCTATTCTGCCATATTCGTGTAAAAAAATTGGATTTGGATCAATATATAAGCAACAAGTGTTTTCAATTCAATAAAACTTTATTAGTCACAAAGACAGAAATCAGTAGTTTTCAACTCTTCTTTAGCAAAGAGTACTCTAGTTAAGTGTACTACAAGTACAGTGTTACCCCACCTATTTGTGTTTTCACGTATTCACTGATTTTTTTTCAGTCACATGATTCTTCCAGTTACAAAAAGATGCTCAAGATGCTTGTATGAAACGTTTGTGTCCAAAAAAGGTCCTGCCTGCAAGGAGAAGTGGCATCAGCTGACTTTTTTATAAATTACCAGGGGTGAGAATTATACTCAGGAGCGACTTATTTGTGATTTTTTAGACATCAATGTGCTCATATATTCATTATGCCTTTTAGCAATTATTTCCCCCTAACAACCACTAGGGGGCACTGTAGGTTTGCGTATCAGTATTTGCTGCTGTCAGCTGACAGAAACGCAGAAGAAGTTCCGTTCAAAACAAACTTTGCTAAGAATAACCATTCTCTTCATGGACGTTATGATGTTTTTCTTATTTGCATCAAGACATTATTATTAGAAAGTGTCTATTTGGACATAATTTTTGAAAAACGTGCAGCCAGTGCTAATTTTTTTCCCTAGTCGCACAGACCTAGAGTAAAGGGTTAAGGCCAGGATTATGGGTACGGTTAGGGTTAAAGAAGCCAATTGTTCTTAAGCGCGGCTGTCTCTGCAGCTCATAGAGGATGGGTCAGATGGGGAGAACACATTTAGGACCGTGACAGTTAACGGGACTTGAACTTTAAGTTTACTTTTAAATACGTGCGGCCAACAAAAACATCCAGCCTCGGACACACTTAAAATGTGTGCGGGCAATGCAGCAACGTGATCTTGGCTGCACGTATTACATGAGGCCAACATGAATTTCCATCAATTTCTGTGCTGGTCGCACGTAAATTTGTGTGAATAACATCAGACTTATTATTACTGTTTTTAGTTTCCTCTCCTTGGACTAATGCGGGACAGCAAGCCATCAAACTGGGTAACAGACAGACAGAAGAGCAGCTAAAAACACCGTCATTCAGATGGAGCTCCTGCAGGCTATAAGGTAACGATCGCCGTAAGAAAAAGAAAAAAACTGCTGTCCTGAACCCGGAATGGATACAAGATTAATTAAGCTTTTGTGGAGCTCTTTAAAATAAATGATCTTAATCTCTCAAATCACTTAAAATATTGTTGTAAACTACAAAAATCCATGTTTTAGTAGAGTTGGTTTGTCATAAAACTACTTTAAATATAGGCCAAAAGGGAATAAAAAGAATTGAATATATGAACAACACCATTACATTTTTACAGTTGTCATTCTTAATCAGAATAATTTAGAAAATTTTTAAACCACTACAATTTTTCAAATTAAAGTCATGAGTAAATCCAAAGGAAATGTTAACTAACATTATTCTAAAATGAAATACCACAGATTGGTTGATTAGTCTGTAATAGAGATTCCTATAATTGAAGATCATCTTGAGAAAACTCTACGGTCCTTTCTGTTTCCCATTGAAAAAACATAAATGGTTTATTCTAAGACAGAGCAGCAAATAGAATTTTTGTCCATCTCTGCTGTGAAGATGACAATCAAGTACTTTTAACATAAAATATATATTTACTGATGTCCTTGAAAAGATACACAACTGTCAGATGACACCCAGCTATGGACACTCATACACACAAATGAGACAGTCAGCAGTCACAGCTGATGTCACACTGCAGATGCACGTCTATATTTATATATTTGGTCAAGATAAGTGTGGAAAAAAAATAAAAATTAAAAACTTAATCCATTTAGCGCTTCACTCAAAATGTCCTCATCTTTCCAAATGTTCTCTTCACATTCAATAGGTTCTTACCGAGCAGGAGATAATGGATTTATTACAAACTATGATCATATTCCTACTTTATAGAGATATCACCTCACCTTTGAAAGTGCTGTTATGCAGGGATATTACCTTGAATATCTTACTGAGTGCGACGGTTTTATCATCATTGGTGAATTACTCAGATAAACCTAAAGATTTAAATATCTAAAACAAAAAAAGCATTGAAATATTTGAACGACTGAGAAAAAGATTTGAACTGCCTTTTGTGAAAAGCAGGTATTTAGAGTGGGGGCAAGGTCAGAGATGGGCTGAAGAGAAAATACCTAAATTAGCCATTTTATGCAGTGTGATGTATGTCAAATGGAGATTGAAACCAAACGTTTGGGAGTTAAAGAACAATGAGATAAAAATCTAAGAGGTCACAACATCAGGGTCATGAGTGGGTTTTAATAATGGTTACCTTGAAAGCCTTTGGTGCATAGACAGTTGATGTCGGCCTTTTACGAACATTTGTTAAATAAAAGCACCAGGGTCACAATTTCCACCAGAGCTACATGAATTGGGCCCCTCCTCATAGAGTTGTATACAGTCTGTACCCAATTTATACTTTTAAATGTGTTCAGAATCATAAAAAAATAAGAAAAACCCAGCATGGTCCATTTATTGAAGGAATCTACTGTCAAAGAGAAACAAATATCTTTTTTTAACCTTTCAAAATAAAAGTGGCACACTTTTATTGACTAGCAGTCAATTTCAACGCCTTACCCAGAATCCAGTGCGGTGAAAAGCTTTTACTAATTTGAAGAAATATGCTCAAAGTCACATCAATCACCTTTCTTCACCCTTCTGATGCTCGGTTTAAACTACAGCAGATCCTCTTGACCATGTCTGCATGCCTAAATGCATTGAACTGCTATCATGTGATTGGCTGATTACAAAGTTGTGTTAACGCGTAGTTGGACAGGTCTACCTGATAAAGTGGACAGTGAGGGTATATTTCCATCTTAATTTATGACAACGCTTAGAAGCATCTGTATTTTTTATGCGACGCGTAGCTGTCATGGATTTTCAATGATGAAAATCAAATTAAAGCTTTGTGATTTTCAAAATACTTTTTAAAAATGTGATTTAAACTTGGCTTATACCCAATTCAGTTTATACCAAGGTAGTTGACTGTTAGCACAACTTTCACTCTTCTATCAGTGGGATTTGACTCACTCTAGGCTGCATGTATCTGCATCTATACCCCAGCAGAGTTTTTATTTTTGAAAATCTGGTCAAACTAAATTTTAAATTAGATAGCCCGAGCATGCAGTGTTTTTTAGAAAAAGAAGACCTTGCATGGTGTAGGAAAAAAACTGAAATAAGATTGAAAAAAAAATGTTTCTTGCTTTCCTCAGGTTTGATTTTTTTTCATTCCAGCTTGTAAGGTCAAAGTTTTGTGTAAAACACAGGAAAACCTGCCTTTGATCAGTGTTTAGACAGCACCATGTTATCTTCACAAACTAAAAGAAGGCTGCCGCGCTCAAAAAGGCTGTCTCACTGAGCAGAGGGAAGGACTGCAAGGAAAAAACAACATCCATGTATTCCTTATGGAAACAAGATGTTAAAATGGCATACAATCCTTATTAGCTAAATAAAAGTTTGATTAGGAAAAAGGGAAAATCTGAGATGAATGTCATTAGGAGGATAATGAAAAACAAATCAACATGGAAACAACTTAATAGCTTCTTCTAATTCTTCTGCAAATAAAAAAAGGATATTAAAAAAAAAGAATGTTGTCTGATCTTAAGCCTTTAAATCCCCATGACAATTTTTTTTATTTTAAAAGAACATTTCCAGTAGTGTTTTAATTATGACTGTGAAGTTTTTTTTTTACCAAAATCCCACAATCTAAATGTCTTGAAAAGCAATTTTTCATGTTAATCTGAAGCCTCCGTTTCCAAAATCTCCTCTGAGGGGGCGTGGCTTGTGGAGCTGAACTAAGCCGCATTTTGTAGTACTGTCCAAAATGAAGTGCCCTAGAAATTTCTAAAAACCAGTGTTCTTAGATGCTCACTACACTGGCAAATATAGATCACAATGCATTGCGTTTGAACAATTTTTGCATACTTTAAGGTAATTTTTTTAATAAACCATCAACGTTTTCATTATCAGAACACAGTGAAGTGATAAGTAGATGTTGTAAAATGTTTTTATTGATTGGATTTTTACTTGGTGAAATTGATGACGATATACTTGCCAGTTAAAAAAAAAAAATTAAGCATGGTGTCCAAATTGGTTTCAAAATCTCGGGCATTAGGTAGTCCTGCACTGTAGTTTTTTAGTAGTTTGGGATTAGGAGAGAATTCGGTAATAGCCCTGGCATCATGTAATTCTGGCTGGACACAAACCACAATTATTAATGTCTCAGTTAGAAAGAAACCTATTCCATATCTTACTAACCAATCCAAGTCCCTGATTGGTTAAAGTTGACTCTGTTTACTTTGCAACGCAGATGTAATGACCATGTGGTTTGTGAAAAGTCCAAAACCAGTCATCAAAATGTGCATAACTATGCATGATCACGAGTTTTGAACCAGGAAATAAATGCGTGTTTATGAAGACCAGGGGTGTCCAAATCCAGGCCTTGAGGGCGGGTATCCTGCATGTTTTCCAACTAACCTGCCATTGAAGCTCCTCATTGGCCAAACACACCTGATCCAGGTAATTAGGCAGGATTTCTGGAAAACCATCAGGAGGCCAGCCCTCAAGGCCTGGATTTGTATTCCCCTGACGTAGACTTTGGTTGTAGACTTCAGTGTGCGAGCGTAGCTGCAATCACAACAGCCTTTACAGGTGGATACGAGCTTTCAAATCATGGTCATAGATCGCTCAGTGAGCCCATAGAGGGAAAACGTTCATGCACATTTTTTCAGTGGGTATGCTGCAGACAAGAGGTGGAAGTAATGACAAATAAGGACAGATAAGAGTGAAGTAGGGGGGATGTTTTAGCCCTCAAAATCCTGCGCAAGGGGTCTGTAAAAGCCGTTCAAGTGATTAGTATGCGATTCCTACATAGTCTTTAAGAAAACAGGAAATTAGACAGCAAGAGTGTAGTTTGTGTGGGTGTATTTACATTTACATAACACATATGCGTCACCTGCAACACCCCAAGCATGCAGCATTCACCCACTGTGAATAAGAAAACTGTTTTCACACCGTACCAAGAAGACACACCGATGCTCTCTTTAAGATGTGGACGCTCCTGTCCACGACCCTCCATGTGCCCAGGTGCGTGCAACTAAGGCTTTAGGAGACTGCTGCACATAGTATTACTCCCTTGTATAACAAAATTACTATAAAGACAAACCTTTGATCAGATTCATGCTGTCAGGCATTTATATAGTAACACAGCCTTATAGGGCCAAAATCTTGTTTTTCAGTCGGTCTTTAAGCAAAAAGAGCGATGCCGTTTCAGCAGGTGTCACAATTACTACTTGTGTCAAGCTGAGCACTTCTATCTTTATTCTTTAGACGTCTCCACATACAGAAGTCAGGCTGAGATTTAAAGCAGACGATTAAAGGCCAAGCCCTTGATCGTTCTTTTTTTTTTTTTTGTCTGCACTCTTTCTTCGAGGTCCATTAAATTTGCTGCGCGGTTGTGTCAGCTGGAAGATAAACATTGATGGCTCGGAAAAAACATGTCGATAATCTATTAAAGCAGAGGGCAACAATGCTGTTTTAATAAATACGGCCTAGAAAGAAAATAATCTGAGTCAACAGTCAGGACTAATCTCTAGGTAGATGTGCAAGAATGATTTTTTTTTTTTTTGCTTAGTGTGCATCTCTATATATTTATAGATATTTTGGTTCACTTTTATTCGCAAGTGTAAAGACAAACTTTCAGGGTTTTGTCTAAAAAGGTATTTTTGTGTTGAACGGTTAAGCTCCATCAGAGGGGCATATTCCATCATTTAAGGTGAAGACAGCTCTGCCTATTTGTCTTTAAATGGCTGTTCTGTGCCACAAATTACCACATTTATTACAACTATCACTTCTTTCAATCAAGATGCAGGAATCCGGAACAGCAGCGGAGAGCTCCAACCCTCCCAGAACTGAATACATTACAGAACAAACCTTCAAATACCAACAGACTGACTGTGTGAGCTTTTCTTCTTCAATGTTAGACATGCTGAAGTCATTAATAGAGAAGGATTATGTTCGTCAATGTGAAGGCTCATCTCTGAACGATTTCTTTTGAGTTCTAATGAATCAAACATATTGGCGTTACTTTCTTGACATGATCACACCTTGGATTTGCAATGAAGCTCTTCAGGGTAAAATGTCTGGATTGGCTTTGTTAGCATGTCATTTATGGTCATATCACCCAGCAGAGTTTATTGATTCAAACTGAAGAGAATACTCTGCACTGCCTTTGTTTAGACAAGAAAACCTTCAACACATTTTACGATCTTTTCAACACATTTAGAAGTGCAGCGTCTCCTTTATTTATTTATCGCAGGAGTTTGTAAAAGAACCCACAATGGTTGGACTCTAGAAGGCTGTAAAACCCCTTGTTACACTTTTCTCAAGACATTTTCATCCTTTTCTCTCTATGAAGTTTAAACCTTCATAGAAAAATTTAATTGTGACGGACAGGAGACACGACACAAAAAATTATATTAATACATTTTTTAATACAGGAAGTGAATAGATTCAAATAGAATACAGATATGTAAAGTGAAAAGTCAAGGCTGTCTTATGTTAATGGATTCTAATGCTAAAGAAGAGAAAGAAGAGGAAAAAAGGAGCTTAAGTAAATCACCACTTTTTCAACCTATGCAATATAGAATATTGAACATGTCGGTGGAGCTATGATGTAATCCAAAAACATGTTATTCCTAACTAACCTTTTAAGTGGTTCTGACAAAAAAAAACAAATGCTAGGAAAAATAAAAATACATATTGAGTCAATAAAAGAATACATTTTAAGGACAAAAAATAAGACAAAGCCCAAAGAACTGTGAACCACATGTTCCGAGAGATCCTGTTCTGCTGTGATCTGATTGGCTGGACACACCTGATCCAGGTAATCAGCTGGAAGTAGAGCAACATGCAGACGCACCAACCCCAGAGACCTGGAGTTCCCCGTCACTGCTCTGATCAAAGATGTAAATGAGCTAAAAATGATGAAATCAGAACATGTTTTAAAAGAGGTTTTATTGTACGCTACATGTTGAACTGTGGAGCTGATCTACACAAAACAACACATTTAGGAACATGCTGAAGCAAAGTGACAGAAGACTTAGAGCTGATGTGTTTCTAAACTACACATCTTTGGTCTGACCATTATGGTCACAGAAATCCAGATTTTGAACCAGTTATTTACATTACAGTTTATGGATTTTTGAGAGATGCAGAAAAGCATCACATTTAATAGACTTAAAAAGATTCCATGCTTTCCTCTGTCTCCTGCTTAAATGATTTAGTTTTTTTTCCCTTTAATTACTTCCTTTTGTGTAATTCTTTCTCACTTTTATCAAAAATCTTCCTCCGTTCTACAATTAATTTTTCTTTTTGACTAAATTTAATTTGGATTTGGAAACAACAGAAATGTACATGTGATATATCAAACTTAGGATAATTAGTGGTTAAATTGAGTGAAATTTACATTCACATACACTTGCAATTAATTCAATTGTTACTCCTAATCATAAACAGACATGAACTCTAGTACAGAACATAACACGTGACTATTAAATATTAAATCTGACAAAAGGAATTTAATTATTTGCTTTAAAATAGGTGAGAAGAAGCGAACTTAAATAATCTCATCCCTGCTCAGCTTTATTTAACTTTTTTTTGTTTTACATAAATTTTCATTATCTGATTCTTTATTTCAAATTAATTATTTACACTTTACTAACACAGTTTCAGGTCATTAAAAATCCATAAATATCAATAAATGAAGTAAATAAAAAAATCAAAATTCCTAGCGTTTCATAGAACAAATCATTTTGAATACTCTTAATTTCACAAAAATATCACAAAAACATTTTTGACGTTTCTTTTTTTTTGTTTGATTCTTTCAATGCAATCTCCACCAATAAATGAATTACAACTAAAGCTTCCATTCACAACTGATCAATAGGTGGTCCCATAAGATCAATTATTGAAAATATTTCCCAATGATTGCCTCATGGTTGCAATACTTAAATATGCACTCCAATCATCTTTGGATCTATTGTCAAAGTGTTACCAGTGGTCATTGATTTATGATGATGCCTCTTTCAGCCAAAATCAAACATTCTGTGTCGTTTTCTAGTTTTTCCAGGTTTCATTAGAAATTCACCTCTAAATTGTGGGCGGGACTGTTAGTCTAGAGCAGGGGTCGGCAACCTTTAACACAGTAAAAGAGCCATTTGGGTCCATTATCGACTGATCAAAGCCTAGAGGGAGCCGCATGGACTTACTTTTGCCTTTAAGAAATTTAGATTTGCCTTCATGACCCTACTTATTGTTTTTTTTTTGTTTTGTTTGTTTAATAAATGTGAATTATGTAAAGTATTTTTGGTACAAACAAAAGCAAAAATATCAGAAGAAACTTGCAAGTCTCAAAATGGGATTTTATTATTTTTTTTACGTTTTACCTTTTAACTTTAATAGAGGCCAAATTAGCCCAAAAAAAGCTAGCTCGTTGCTCAATTACTAGCTGAACTCCAAAATAGCCTAAAATTCCTTAGTAAACTAAATTAGTCAAAAATGTTAGCATGCTAAAATAGAAGCTAAATTCTAAATTATCCACCAAAAAACTTCAGTAGATAACAAATTAGCTGAAAACCTCAGCATTTTGCTAAAATATTAGCTAAACTCCAAATTAGCATAATATTCCTCAGTTAACTAAATTGTCTAAAATGTTAGCCTGTTGCTATAATTGAAGCTAAATTTTGAATTAGCCTAGAAACCACAGTAGAAAACAAACTAGCAAAAAATGTTAGCGTGTTGCTAAAATAGAAGCTAAACTCTATTTTTATTTTAAATTACTATTATTTTATTTTTTCTTCAGCCAGGGAGCCACCAGGGAGAGATAAAAGAGCCACATGTGGCTCTGGAGCCGCAGGTTGCAGACCCCTGTCTAGAGCAAGCCCGGCCCCACTTCCCATCACGTTTCTGTTGCTACTGATTCACAACAATTTGGGCAAAGAAATATTCAGAAATACAATTAAATTGAACCTAATGGTCTCCATTCTCAGAAAAATCCTACAATTACATTTTAAAAACATAAAAAACACAATTTTCTGTCTTTAATAATATATATATATATATATATATATATATATACATTATATACTATGTAATTCTTTATAAATTTCTTAGTCATACTAAATGTATTCAAAAGTATATATTTTTTTAAATCCTCCAAAGAAATGTCTTTGTCAAAACACCCCCAAATAATCAACTGGCCTTCAAAACAACACTATACCATCAATCAGCACTGAAACCTTTCCTTTAAAAAATAGAAGACATAAATAAAACAGACTACAATTATCAGGGCTGAGGACACTTGAAAGCCTGATTGGGGAGGAGAATATTTGTGGTGAGAAACGTAATCATGCTTACAAAGGGAAGAAAGCAGCCTGGTACACAAACTGAAGGTCAGCGGTGCTGCTCTAAAAGGGCGGAGAGACCGCCGATACTAACCTAGTTTTTATTTCCACATATTAGACTTGAAATAAATCCTAATCTGTGACTGAAAGAGACATTTTCATATAAAGTTGATTTGACAAAAGCAAGAAAATGTTTACTGCCTTTTTTAAACCCAATTTGAAAATAACAGCTCAGTCAGTTTGCCGGGTAACCACAAGGTGACAACAATAAGGCGAAGTCTTTTCAAAGTAAAATACCTCAAAATAAATAAACGTACTTAGATTGCCAATTAAAATACATGCTCCAAAAGTTAGATTTTTATTGTGATTTGCAAGAAAACTGCTTGATGACTGAATTCCTCATCTTTATTATGCGAATAATCTGACAACAGACAATCTCGGCTGTCATTCCATTCCATTAGAGAAGTCTGAGGACATTCTACTGTCAAAGCAGGGTGATAACTTATGAAATCTCTCTAAAAAGTTGTGTTATTTTAACTTTAAGAAAAAAGAAATCCAATGCACACACAAACTTTACATTTCATTTAATAAATGAAGTATTATTTTGTTTACCTCGGTCAATAAGAGGAAATCATCTCCTTTATCTGCAGTAACAACCTCCACGTCAATCCTTTTTAAGTGACTTCCAAGATAAATAAACTAAATCAAACTGAGATCGAATCCATTTTTTTGAAGCACCGAGTTCTCTCAACACAGAGAAAGGTCAATAAACTGAAGCCATGAGGGAGCTTTCTGCACAAACTTTACAAGAACATGTTCTGCAATGATCCTGGTTAAAACCTCCACTTAGCTCCGCAGGGATTCAAACCCACTCAATGCATTTCCTCCTCGAACACTCATTGTTTGAGCAGACTCATCTCTCTGAGCTTTAACAACTTCACAGCATGACCTGCATGTAAAAAAGAAACAGATTCAGTCCAGTTTGTAAATTTGCAGCTTTGCAAAAGAAACTAGAAAAACTACAAAATACTGGACATGAAAAAAAAAAACAATAAATCGTTCCCTAAATTAATCATTTTTGGCCACAAATGACTATGTTGTTAGCACAAATTAATGCTTCATCGTCAAAAAATAGCATTAGCATTTTGAAGGCACAAATTAGCATTATACTGTATGTTACACATTAGTATTTAGTGGTAACAATTTACTATTTTGTGGACACAAATTAGTAATTTGTACCAATTTGTGCCCAAAAAAGGATAAAAAAAATTTAAACATTTTGGGGCAAATGCTAATTTGTGCCCACAAAATGCTAATATGTGCAAAACAAATAATAATTTACAGGCAATTAATGCTAATTTATGCCCACAAAAGGCTCTTTTGTGAACACAATACAAAGTTATGGCCACAAAATGCTAACTTGTGCACGCAAAATACTAAACTGTGAGCACAAAAGGCTCAAATGTAGGCATAAAATCCTCATCTGTACCTACATAGTACTAATTTGTGCATACAAGATACTAAATTGTGTCCAAAAACTCTGCTTTGTGTCTACAAAATAGTAATTTGAGCCAAAAAAATACCTATTTGGGGCAACAAAATACTAATTTGCACCTCCAAAATAGTCACTTGTGTCCACAAAATACTAAATTGTGGACACAAAATGCTTATTTTTGTCCACAAAATACTAGTTTGTGCTAAAGAAATACTTGGTGGTGTCGACAAATTGCTTATTTGTACCTGACAAATACTCACTTGTGTGCACAAAATACTAATTTGTACCCACAAATACTAAATGGTATCCACAAATTGCTTATTTGTACCTGCAAAATACTCACCTATGTCCACAAAATAAACATTTTTGCCCAGAAATACTTTTTTGGGGCCACGAAATCCTCAGTTGTACCCACAAAATACAAAATTGTGCAGACCAAATATTAATTTGTTCACACAAAATGCTCAATTATGAGCACGAAATGCTCAATTGTGGCCACAAATTACTAATTTGTGGCCACAAAAGGCTATTTGTCCACACAAAGTACTAATTTCTCTGCACTAAAGACTACTTCATTGCCATAAAATAGTAATCTGGGTATACCAAACTCTAATTTGTGTCCACAATTTTTTGATTTAAGAGAACAAAAATGCAATGTTATGTGAAGGGCTCCATACAAAACCTATTTTCATTTTTGCTTTTTATCAAAATAAGATAAAGAATAATTTATTTCATACATGTCCTGAAGGTGCAGATAAAAATATTCCATAATTAAATACATTTTTAGAAAGTTTGCAAAGTTATGTTTTTTGTGTGTGTTAGAACAGTTTTCCTGAAGCTCAGACAACAACCTTCCATCTTTAGAAAACATGTCACCAGGAAAGTAGTTTGTGGAAATGAGTGGGTTTGTTAAAACGCAGGTTTCTAGCCTTGAGTCTTAACCGAAATGCTAATGAAACTCTGTGGGTGTCAAAACTGCAAGAAAATAGGCTTCCCTTTTTTTGAAGAGTTTCTAAACAGGAACTTGAGGAGCTCATTAGTATTTCTGACATTCCATATCCGTTTATATCAGATTGAAAAAACAAGATCTCCTCCAATAAGGACCGTGATCACTGTCTGATATTGTGAGACCTTGAATAATAGAATCTGCTCGGTGCATTTCTGTATTATACATGTGTTTTTTTTTTTTTCATTTCCTAAAGGGATTAATTAACAGTCTAAAAAAAACAAAAAATGAGAAAGACTAATTTATGATACGACTTCCAAGTCTGCCCTTTGGCCTATTTTCAGTATTCTCATGGGTTCTGCGCGTTTCTGTCATTAGCTCAGATGCTACGAGGAGAATAATAGCAGAACCATCTGACAGGATATCACTCAAACGTATGATTACTTTGTACTGCATTACAGAACATTTGATTTAGCGTGAGGAGGAAGGAGTCCAACACACGTCACACATTCAATCAAAAGACCTCGCCGTTTCCAACGACAGCAAACCAAACACTGTTCAGGCAATAAAGGAAAAAAAAAAATCATAATTAATCTCACAATTCAGGGTCAGACTGTTTTGAATCTTTTCCAATTACCTAAGCAGCTCTGGGAAAAGGAAAAGTTAAAGAGACCAAATGTTTATGCTCCAACAGGAACGGTTTAGTTACATTATGATTGACTTCCTGAATATAAAAGCATCGACTTTCACACTTCACTGGGGTATAATTATGCTGCGCAGGCTCCTGCCAAGAGAAGCAAAGCTATGTGACCACAGGGGGTTTGGATTTTGTATGACATGCATGCCACTTCTTTTTTTTTTTCCTTTCTAGAAAAAAGCCAGTGTTTGATTGTCTGATGATAACGCAGCATCACAATGTTTTAATCTCATTTACTTCGATCTACTTCTGGACGTCCTTTCTTCATTTTAATTCTGAAAAGGTCATATTAGGAAGCAGATCAATATCCTCAGAAATCCCTGTAAAACTGTAAGCCTGTCCGTGGATACCTGCTGCTAGAAGTCTGGCAAATTTGAAATCAACTCTGCATTTTTTTTTATTTTTCATTTCGTCCGCGGTCGCAGAAAAAGCTGGACCTCATCCCAGCGGCTGTCAGTCATACGAGGGCTGCCAGTCTATTACAGAGGTAATAATGTACAATAAAGGCCAACACACAGATTGCCATGTTATGTGGTGTGGGGTCTGATGCTTGTCATATACGGCCTAAAATGTAGAACTAAACCACAAAACATGTGAGTTTGTGGTTTTCACTCATTTCATTTATTTATTTCATTTTCTCAGCGCACAGCAATAAATTAATGAAAGGGGACAGAAACGATGAAAATATTTGAAAAAAATATATCTATTTTTAATGCAAAAGAAATACGTTATTATACATTGGGAAAAAAAAACCCACTAAGGCTAAAATATTGCAACAAAGTCAGTAAATTGGCAAAGATTCAACAGTACCAACGGCTGGTTGCAATAATGAGAGGAAAATGTTTCAGTATCAAACTGCAAATTGAAGTTTGATGCTGGTTCCTGATGGGAAAAAAAAATGTGTGTTTTTTTGAAGAGCTGATGACTTCCAAATTGAGAAATAATGCTTGAGGGATTGATGTCGCCAATGTGTGTTGCCAGTTTTATGTTTAAAAAAAAATTGTTTTTACACGTGTTTTGGAGTTTTCGACCTGTGTCGACATTCATTCGACTACTTGTCAACCTTTTACACAACTAACGAAATTCCAGTGGATTCTGAAATGCAGAAAAGCAGCCTTATGTGCAACTTTACAGCAGTGAAGTGCTTTCGCAATCAGTGATTTACAGAAAAGTGTCAGAATCAGCTGATTCACGTTGAACGCGTAGCCAGTCGAGGAGCTCCAGTAAAGGGCGTGTGGTATTTTGGCGTCCCCAGCAACATCTCCAGTATTAAAGAGTCACGTTTAATTTCCACCAAACCTTTGCACTCTGTTCATTATACAGTAGAGGTAAAAAGTATTCAACCGCATACTAAAAACTATTGGAATGTTCCACTAGCATAAAATTGGAAGCACAATACTTATTCCACTGCCTTTGGACCATAAGGCACTACTTTTGCTAAAAACACAATTAAATAAGAGTATAAAACAACTATTTCTATAGCGCTGCTTCTACCTTTACCTGAAGCATTTTTGCATTTTCTACTGTTTACTAGCACACGTCCGCCACCTACAGTTAGAAGAGTCTTGGTGCTAAATGTCAAAGCTGCACAAATCTCATGAATCCTGCTCCAAGTTTTTTCTTTCACGGCTCTATTCTGATATATGAAAGACTTGGTGTCACATTTATTTCCAGTCGGCCACAAACTGCAGTTATTCATTTCTCTTTTATGATCCATTTTCAAATGTTTGGCATTACTGTGAGTTAAAAAGGAGGCTGCCTATACCTCTCTAACAAATCCATTCAACTGGTTGAACTTCCAACGTGCGTTCAAAGGCCGGAAAAAAACAAAACTTTTAATTGTAAAATTATGCGTACCCACTTGTGAACACTAAAAATGTAAACACAGAAGCCTGAAACTCGCATATACGCGCGTTTACTTAGACTTTTATTGGAAGTGGTCACTGTGTTACTGAGAGTGGAGTTGTCAGTCCTCTTCACTCATTCATACATTGATTTCAGTGTTCTGTGAATGCATCCTGCCGCTTAAATTTTCCAAAACTTTTTGAAAATTTTCAGTTTTTCGCAAACTGCCTATAAATCTAAGTTACCTCTTGGATCTTGTGGTTAGTTTATGTTGGGGGTTTGCTGTTTCTGTGACTTTCAGCTTCATTTTATTCAGTCTTTTTGTTAGTATACACTGTTTTTTTGGCACTTTTTGGACTTCAGGCTGCATTTTGTTCAAGCACAGACATATCTTATACTTTCTGCCTGCACATGATACTACCTGGTGGACATCATATGACTAGATACCTGAAACCATGAAACACTGCTGATATGTTTGTTCTAACAGATAGGATTATCTGATAAGGTAGGACAATTGGATGGTTACAACTTTAATTTTGTGCTACAGGTAGGAAAATCTGAGGAGGTAGGACGGATCATTAGAACACTGACAGAACTGCCATACCTGTGCCCATGGACACTTCAACTCACCGATGAGAAGAGCAGTACCCAAACCTGCTATCCTGTGATCATGCTACATTACAGCTGCCTCACACAACTGCACACATCATGAATCCATTATTGTAGACCATCCTTGTTACTATCTCAGTTAATATGTCATGATGGTCAAATGTTTCCGGACTTGTTACATTAGATTCTGAGAAGATTGACACTGTACTAGTGTGACGTCAGTCCAAGCAAACTAGCTGTCGGGGATAAACTCAGGCACGCCTTAGTAGTGGTGCACAGACACCTGCATTTTTTATCACTGTGAAGTTACAGAATAAAGCCTGAAAGCTGCAGAGATTTTTTTTGTATAACACAAGCAATTAAATCTCCCACTTCAGCTGCATGGAGACTGGGGTTTCTCCCAGCGTGCAATGACAGGAAAACAACCAGCTTGTCCATCACTAGCACTGATTCACTGTGACACTCAACTCTAACACGGCCAGACTAATGCAAGTTACCAGTGTTTGGACAGAACAAGTCAGTGTGCAGCATCAACTGACAGCAAAGAAAAACTGATGTATACATCTGAATCTCATCTGTCCAAATGTTTAATAATAACTGTATGCATCCCAACACCCAGAGGACAATTACACAGATCTGCCTCCTCCCATGACCTTCCATCTCATTTTTCTGTGATTGCCAATCAGTTGGATTCCAGTCTTCTGTGTGTTCTGAAAACCAACGTTAAAGGTTGTGTGGGATGTGCTTCTAAAATAGACCAATGATAACAACCCCCTTCTCAAACTGATGTAAAAGTATAAGTCAAAACTTTAGGATACAAAACATGACATCACATGTGAAGGCAAAGAGCTGCCACATGTAAGAAAAGAGCAACACCTTGATCACATTACAGAAGGCCCAACTGCAGCAGAAATGCATGAGCTTCCATACGAAAATGCAAGCAGAAAGGAAGTTTCTCTCAGCGAGGTTCAGAGAGGCGCTAGATTTTCAAAATAAAACATAAAGACTGAAAACTGGTCTAACCCTGATCGTCTAACCATTAAAAAAAGCATTCACACAGTCAGATTTCTGCTTTACAAAACACGGCGTTATGTAGCGAAGCAAAGACCTGCCACAAGTAAAAAAAAAGAAAAACACACACCAGGACCTTTGATCACATTTCAGAAGCTTTCCAAAAATAGCATTGCATGATTTTAAAGATGGATGTCGAGGCCATTCAGCTGCTGCAAAAAGCGCATTTAAAGATGTGAGCAGAAAGAAAGTTTCTCACAAGGCAAAGAGAATCTGCTAGATTTTCAAAATAAAATGCAAAGATCAAAAGGTGCAGAATGTATTCTGGGAAAATAAAGTGCTACTGAAAGTAAAAGAAAAATTAGCCGATTAAAGTCCCACTTAAACTATATTTTTATCTGTAGTAAAATTGTTCTCAGTGGTCTTTTAATTTTGACCGTGCTCTTTTTAGCCAAAAACAAAACGTCTGTGACCTTTTTTTAAACACATATATCTGCAGAGCTGCAGGACTTCCTAAGAAATTCGCCTCTGGGTTATGGGCTGGAAGGTTGGTCTGGAACTGGAAGTAACCCTACGTTGATATCTCTGCATTTCTTTGCTTACATTCGTTGCTTACAGCCCCTCACAACCTCAAGCTAACATTAGCATAAGCATCCATCACAATTTTAATAAAGAAATACTAAGAAGAAACGTTTTAATCTTAAATTATTTTATAAATGTCCTCCATCATGAGAAAAATGCAACAAGAACATGCTAAAAACACTAAAAATACATTTATTTAATGAGGTGTCTCTTTAAATTACATGTTGGCACCTAAACCCTGTTAAAAAGCTTTTAGAGCAGAATAGGTTAGGTTTTCTTACAAAAAAGAGCTATTCAAAATAGGCATTTCACACTATTAATTCTCTTTTATAATTGCAGTCTTTAATAGTTATAGTCATGTTTTTATATCTGTATTTATTAGCCAAATCCAAATTGCCTCCCAACCCCTCTGGCTCCTCCCTGTTGCTCCAGTAGTAGAGGTATTTGAAGTGTGTTTTAAGGAAGAACCATCGTGACTTAAGGGTGGCCGTCTCTTCCCAAGTAGGGTGTTCCGCGGGACGCGGAGGAGTAACACTTTTCTTCACATGGGTGTTCTCTGAAGCACAGAAGTTTACATTTAAATGTAAGTATTGAATTTTTGTTTTTGAATGGCTTTTTAAAGTTATGAAACCACTATTGTTGTGTATTTTATAAGCGATGTTCGCTACAGGCTAACGTAAATATACAGTATATATATATATATATATATATATTACTGTACATCAGTTTCTCCACAAAACGCCAGGGGTATACATTAGAAAAACAAAAATAAATCAAAGTTAAATTATTCTGTAACTAACGTAGATGGCCGGTGACTATTGATAATATCATAACATCCAAATTTAAAGACACTATTTTTCCATATCTCTCTGCTTGTAGGGATGAAAATAGGGGATAAATTGTACTTTAATTTTTCATTTTGTTTGTTTATTTTTAACTTTGAGCTGTGTGGCATGAAAAGCACTTTTTCAAATGTAAATGAATCTTGATTTTAAGGACTACTCAAAAAGAGAAAAATTATACTATCTTTATTTTAATTTTAAAACATTTTAAACTACAGGCAACATTTTTTTTTTCTAAAGCTAATAAACGATTGGTGTTTCTTTTATATGTATTTACTACGCAGCATTTGATTCAATGTATTTATTTATTCAAGGTATTTTGATGTAAAATAAATACTTTATTAGTTTTTTTCTGTGCTCTGCATCAGTAAAACTGAGGCTAACCTTTACTCCCACTCTGGTTGATGATCTTGTTGACAGCGCCACAGCATCAGTGCACATAGCATTCATCAATGTTGCCTCCCTGAAGGAGCAGGTAATCAGTCAGAGGAGGCAGGCTCCTTAATTTAATCCTCAACTGTGTACTTTTAAAACAGTCTTTCAGAAAGTTCAGTGAAGCCATGTTTCAGTAAATCAGTAGAATTTTTCTTGGACCGAGAAAACTTAAGCCTAGAACAGCTGGTTATTATCAATAATAGAGGAGAACAAGAACAAAGCAGAGTTTTTATTTCAGTTCTCCAGCCAGGAGTCACAGCTCTGTTAAGCATGGAGTTGGTGAAACAGATACCTGTAGGGCAGTGAACCACGGTCCCTCCACACATAAAAATCAATGCGATGCCTCTAAATGTCAATATTTTAGGCGACAAACGAGGTGCTCTGATCAAGCTCACTGCACCTCTCTTTGCAGCACTATTTTACATGTCCTGACAGTGGTGCTGAAAACACACATTGATGAAACTTAACCAGTTAAAAGGGACACTTAAGGACAATTTAGAGACACCAATTCACCCACGAAGCACCCACACATGCACAGGGAGAACATGCAAACTCCACACAGAGAGGTCCCATCTGGGATTCGAAACCAGCACCTTCTCACTACGAGGCACCACCATGCAGCCCCAAAACTACTTTCAGTTAGTTTTTGTCATAAAACTTCACAATGTTTTTACAATCAATTCAATCAACATATTGGTCTTGTCTCTTAGATTTTGAAATACTGTCAAATCCCTGACACAATTACGTTTTAGCAGAAAATGTGTTCATCCTGGTTGTATTTTTAATCCTGGTTTACATCCATCAGACTTCACAGCTTTTATCTTTATATAAAGGACCAGCAAGACTTTATTTGTACTGATTTTGCCCACAAGTTACATACCATAGAAATGTGAAAAAAGAAGATATTAGAAGTCCTCAAAAGAACTCTTAGATGTGTTAAATTTGGCTCTCCACACAGTTTGCTGAATAAAACTCATCCAGCCATCCATTTTCTAAACCCGTTTTGTCTTTTTTGGGGTCACGGGGTTGCTGGAGCCTAACCTGACCACTCGTGGGTGAAGGCAGGATACACCCTGGAGAAGTCGAATGTCCGATTTCTGTTTATTTAAAAACATTTTTCCAAATTTTAAGAATGTTTTTAGAGAGCCTATTTTCACTAAGGAAAATTGTCTTGCTGAAGAGCTTTCTATTTAAGGGTCAGGAGACTTCTTCTTAGCCACATCATTGAACTTTCCAAGAAGGAACATATTCAAGATCAATCAGGCTTGACCCTGAGTCCTCCCTTTACTGATGCTGCAGGAACTGACCTTCTGATCCAACGTTCTGAAGTCCACTGCCTCATGGGACATTTTCAGTTCTGTCAATTCATGTTTGTGTATATTGTTGTTGCTGCACTTCAGTAGTGCTGGTTAAAAAAACAAAAAACATGAATCATGATTAGAAGATACTCTAACTCTAATCACAAAATCAGGAGAATCAGGATGTAGCCTTCTAGATCCCTTTCTTTAAGGCAGACTCAAGATAATTGAATGTATATGAGAACTGGACCGAGTATGATGTCATTTATAAGAAACCAACTTGGTTCTGGTTCCAAAAAAAAATACATCAATTCAGTGGCATATTTTTGGGATACAGACGTGTTGGAGCCAGAAATTGAAAGTAATTAGTGATTGGTCTGATTCACCATTTCTATGGCAAACTCTCTGGGAACATGTCACGTTTTCCCCAGATATTATTCACAATCTAAGTTCAAAGCGGCTGATGAGAAAACTCTAATGACCCAGCATTCTAGCAGCATTTAAACGCATCACTTACACACGAATCTTGGAGACGTGAAGCGACTAACATCTGATTTGTGCGTAAATGTGCTTTCGTGCGTGTATCAGGAATATTTGTGTGGTTTTGAGCTGCTCTAATTTAAAGTTGTGCATAAGTTGTATTTTTTGTACATGTGAAAACACAATTACAAGTACATGAAGTTACGTGCAAGATGTATTGTATGAGTTACAAATCAACACACACAAATCAGATGAGTCTATTTTCTCTCCCTATCAAACTACAGCTACATATCAGATGTGTGAAACAAAAATGCAGGAAGTTGCTAAATACAGTGCGTTAGTTTTCACCACAAGTCATTGTAAAGGAAGGAGCGGAGCTTCCAGAATGTGCAGAAACACACGGAAGCTACTTTTGGATAATTCTGTGAATGATTTATTGATAAAATCTTCTGCACTTCGTTGGAAGAAATACTTGGCTTTCCCACTGAGATGCATCTCTATAAAATAAGCAATATCTGGCATTTTCTGAGAAATAAAAAACATGGATAGTTTTTCCAAGTGTGCATCGATATGTGTTATTGTCCCATGTTCTATGGTAAAGGCAAGGTGTGGAGCAAAAAAAAAAGAGGATTGGATTTTTGAGAATTAGGATAAAAGTGAGGTTAGGTGTGTTACCAATCCATCATAAAAATGAGACACCATACTTATGTGAATGGAAGTCTTGGTGATGGAAGTGAGTCAGACTTGTTTAGGATTTTACTACATATTGTAAAAAAAAAATGTATAAGAACAAGCAGTTTTATTTGTTCCATCTTTAGTGCCTTCTCCAAAGTGAACAAGTTAACTCAGTGAAATGGTATCATTTCAAATTTTATTGATTAATTACTGTGCACTTAGTTGACATTTTTGTATAGTCACTATGTTTTGCCAGTACTAAACACAAGTTCTCAAACACCCATTTAGTCCATGGTGTTCACACTGGGCAAGCAGGGAGGGGCTTCTTCTTCTTTTTATACGTTTACTAAAGCATGTCCGCCATCTACAATTGGAGAGAACCCCATGATTACCAGCTCTACTATCCACATGTCACTACCAAATCTGAGTCCCCGATTGGTCAAACTTTGGTCTGGTTTAGCACGCATTCAATGTCCATGCGTTTTGTACATCAAACCCAAAAATCGGTCGTAGAAACTTGGCCATAAATGTAAGAGTTTTGAACGTTGAAGCCCAAAATGCGCTTTTACATGAGTTTACATAGACTTTTCATTGGAAGTGGTCACATGAACCTGCTCTGCCGAGGGAAAAGAGAAGTGAACGTAGCTTCAAATAAAAGACTACAAAAATGCAGAGAAAAGACAAACCTCACACATTGTTCACTCCTCTCAACACCATACACTTTACAGCAATTAGTCTTTTCCCTCCACTTTAGAGCCAATCACTTCTGTGCAGGGTCAAACGGACTATCCATTAAACTCTGTTTCATTGCACTCAGCTACAAGTAGACATTAGCTGTGTTTTTTTTCTACACTCGATTGCAACATTTGTCAACAGCAAAAGAGGAAAACGCTGGGATGCTTATTCAATTTTTGCACTGAACACTTTTGATCGGCAAGAGCCAACTCTGGTGTGGATGAAAGGAAGACTGCAGCCATGGAGGTGGTGACAAAGCAAATGCAGAGGAAGCCGTGTCAGATCACTTTAAATGGAAAACTGTGCGTTAAACCTGTAACTGGCAGGTGGGTATCCATGGAGATGAGAGTATCACATATGGCACATCAAGTCTTAGGAATACAAAACCGGAAACACACAGTTCTCTGTCTTTTCATGTCGTTGCAAACACGGAATATGAGGCACTATATGGAAAAGGTCAGAATATTTGTTTTCCTTTCCTAGAGACTCAAAGACATTTTACAAATCAGGTCTTTGAGGACATTTGTTTTGTCCTCTTTAAATAACACAACCAATGTCAGTAATAATAAAAAAAAAAGAAAAAAAAGTTGTTTGTGCTCCCAGCAGGAAATGGATCTATCCAGTAATAACTGAAAGTGACATATTGATCACAGAGAGAAAAACAGCCCACAGAAAACTATGCACATGTCCAATAGGAAATAATGATCTCAAAGTCAGCAAAATGGCAAGTTTATCAAACACAAAGTGTCGAAATGTGGCATGATTGCATGTTTTATGTCCCTGTGCCGGTCCCCAGCCCGGAAAAATATAGAAAATTCAGATTTTCTTCTATTATTGTCTTAAAGCTCCATATCTAAAGTTGGAAATGTGTTCAAACTTGAGCTCAAAATGTGTTTCTTGCATGTTTAAATTTTAGAAAAATATAATATTTGTATGGGTTAAACTGGAAAAGTAACACGTTAAAGGGGGGGTCTGATGTCCTGCTGTGGGATGGAATCGAACCCGAGCGTCTACTTGCCGAAGTTGGAACCGGAAGGCTGGCGGGTCGCTCGATCACCTCGGGTTGCTGTTTCCCGGCCACACTCATCTCCCGAACCGCCGCTTTCCCCGTCCGCTCACTTCCGCCGGAGTTTCTCAAGTCATAAATCCAGCGAGCGCTCTTCACCGGCGGACGCAGGCTGAGACAGCATGGCCGAGGGCGCTCCGGAGCGGCTGAGGAGCGGCTCGAGACGACAGCAGCATCTTCTGCTGCCGATGGTGCTGCTGCTGCTGCTGCTGCTGCTTCCTGGGCGGCTCGGCACTGACTGTGCTGTCAGCGGCGCCGCTGCCTCTGCTCATCAGCCCGCATGACTCCCCACCTGCGCGCGCGCGTCCTCCTGCGCTCCACTCCTGCTGCGTCAAAGCGCATTAACCATTCACTGGCGCGTCACATCCAAACCTTTAGGGACGCTCACCTGGTAAAAATGAAAATGAAAAATTACATCCTTTATCTTCTACTTTGAAGCACAGAAATAGAGAAGATGTGGAACTTGTAGTTCCTTACTGTGTTTGGGAATTAAAACCTTAAGAGAAACATGTTCCTTTTAATAACTATCTGTTTCAAACCCTAAAACTGTCAATTTTACCATTGTTTGTGAATTCTTCTTATGCAATGCCCTTGAGCAAGGCATCTGACCTCAAGTTTATAAAAGTTAAATAGCATGTGAGCTCTCCGCCCCTGTATTAGCAAAAAAGTGTACAAAATAAGAAAAAAATGCGAATTGCCTTCATATTGATGTAGTTTTGGGGACCAATTTTACCTTTATTCATCCATTTTCTTAACTCACTATATGCTTTCAGGGTCTCGTGGTTGCTGGAGCCTATCCCAGCTAATGTTTTTCAAAGGTGGGTATACCCTAGACAGGTTGCCAATCTAGTGCAGGACACACAATCACTCCTACACGTGTATACTTGCACACTTTTAGAGTTTAACCTATGAAGCATGTTTTTTGGGAGGAAGCTGGAGTGCTTGGAGAAAACTCATCCATCCATCGTCATCCACTCATCCAGGAGCGGGTCATGGTAGCAGCACTCCAAGCAAAGATGTCCAGACTTCCCTCTCCCCGGCCACTTCCTCCAGCTCCTCTGGGGGGACCCTGAGGTGTTTTCAGGCCAGCTGAGAGACGTAGTCTCTCCAGCGTGTCCTGGCTCCATTCCGTCTGTCGATCTCACGCTCCGATCTTCCCTCACTTGTGAACAAGACTCCAAGAAATTTAAACTCCTCCACCTGAGGCAGGAGAACTCCACCCACCCAGAGAGGGCAAACTACCTCTCTCCGGTCAAGAACCATGGCCTCAGACTTAACAGAGCTGACCCACTATATGTGGCAGGCATGCCCTAGTAAACACTAGAAATTGAAAAGGAATCCTCTCCATGCTTTACCAGCGTGAACACCTAAATGCCCATATAGGTAATTCTTGAACATGTATCATAAGCTTCTGTACAGAGAGTAAGATTGATCTAATTCTGTAAACTTTAATGCAAAATGTGAGCACCACAAAATGACAAGTGTTGATAAATCAAAGCTAACAGAAAGTTCTAGACATAGAACTATCTTTCAGTCGTGAAATTACAGCATTGTGGATCCTATACAAAAAAACTCTTTAATATGTTACCAAAATTAGAAAATTAAATGAAATGATAACCAGTCCTCATTAGTTCCTGTTGGGTAGATTTGCAATGGTAGAGCTCCATGACACTAGGTAAAACTGTTGCTCTGTTGCCAAAGTTTTCCGTTTTTTTAAACGTTTGTATTTAAAAACCTTGCTCCTTTTTTAATATTCATCAATCAAGAGTTTTTTACTCTTCCACTGGTTTCCGTCTTTAGAAACTTGCAGAAGGCCTGAAGGATAAATGGTTATAAGTCCCAATCAGACACAAAGAAACAAGAGTCTGTAGGACTGTGTGTTCTGGTGAAGAGTTCCCTCATGGGCATACTTTTATGGAGACTGGCACAAATTCATTTCTGAGAAACATTGAATAGGCAGAGTTAAGATATCTGGAGTTCTTTTTCCAGAGATGTTGAATTTTAGTCTCAAAAACCAACTTTTTACACACAAAAAAGTTTAAATCTGTCAGGAGCAACAGAGGTTATAAATACACTCCCAATTATGTGAACACATTACTAGAAAGACGGCCTATAATCAGAGACAGAGTGTGCTTTGTATTTGCTCATGTTCAGGATTAGAGCTTGGTGGGAATCTAACAGGGAAACAATGATGAAGCCTGCGGTGGAATAAATTACAGTGGAGCTTCACCATGAGAACATGAAAAGGTGTCATCAAGGAATTGGAAGAGGAGCGCTACTTCGGCAGCCAGCTACATCTGATGAGACGATGCTTTAGCTCTGTTATGGATTAAAGCAAAAGGAATGAATAATAAAAAATCCAGTCCTCCACTCATTGTTGGCTGCAGCATGCAGCAGGTCTTTGTGGAATTCAACGCGCAGCCTTGAGCTTTACTTAAACATTTCTGGAGGCAAAGCTGTGAAGAGAAAACGAAGCAACCCGAACTCCCCTCTCTATCCATCTCTCCTAAATCTTTTAGCTATGTACTTTTTTTTACAGAAAGAGCAGTGCAGGTCCATCATATCGGTCAGAAGTCTTGTTAGCTGCAGTGATTTTCCAGCATGTGTTTTCCAAAAGGCAATCGAGTGTTTCATTAAATCAGACTCAAGTGGAACTTAAGCAAGGACACTTACTAAGTAAACCTATATGAAAGAATAAAAACACCTTGAGTTGATGCTTTTTTTTTCTTTATTAGATAGGATGACAAATGTCAAGAACAATGAGAAAGATTCATTTCCTTTCTAGTGGTTGCTTTAGCTTTATGACCCACATATTGCATCAGCAGAGCTTATACAGTTCTCTGTTTATCTATAGGAGCATCATTTATTAAAAAAAATCTCTGGTTTCATGTCAAGTATCTCTTGCCTAGTGTCAGATTGAAGTCAAAACATGTTCAATGTCTATGAAAATGTTGCAGTTAAAGTTCCTTTATTGTTTTAGTCACAACTGCCTTTTTTAAAAATGTCCTCAGTTCAGAAACATCTTCTGCAGGTCAGCAACTTTATTTGATTGAATCTTCATTCTCTGTAAAATGTATGCAGCTGCGTTAAAATTTATTTGCGACTTTTGAGATGTAATGAATAAATAAAGCAAAAAATAAAAAATACACAACCATCAAAAACTGGTATTTTCTAAGTATAATAATAAACACCAATCCATCTGTCTGTAACTTTTTTATTGTGAGATTATGTGTAGCATTCAGGAACCTGTTGCTACATATTATGAAGAGCGGTTTGGTACGTGGGAACAACTGTCTCCATAAATTCTTATTTGGAGTGTCTGTAAAAAGCAGCTTTGTGTTTCTCTGAAGCTGAAAGCTCTTTTTTGGATTCCTCACGGCTCTTTACAGCCCAAAGAAACTCTTCAAACATGTAACTGTCCATATATGATAACTCTATAGTGAGAAATAGAGGTGCCCATTGTATAAGTTTTGGGTTAAGTTCGGACCCAGATGCTGGGTCCGCATGACCCAACATCTGGGTCCAGATCCTCACGGCGGTCCGCCAGTTAGTGACCCCTGGTCTAGTGTGAACACACTTAATGTTTAAGAACATACTTTCAGTTTGTTACTTATATGCTGTGAATGTACAATTTAAATGACACACTTACCACACACATTACAATTGCACTTTACATATACATGACGCCCAAATAAAACGGCAAGATGCACCTTGGCTCCGTTTAAGATACATCTGCTCAGATCTACGACCCTTTATGGGTCTGGAAAAACCAAAAACTCCACCTGGCTCTCCATTCGCCCCTGGCCCTCCGGAGTCCTGTTTAAAGCCTACAACAGCAGCTCTTTGGGCTGCGCTCTTCAGTGCTGTTCCTGAATTCTTCCTGCACAATAAAAGCCTCAAATGCTCCAGCGACAGCTGGTACCACGGCTATCGGGACCCTTTTTTCTTTCTCTTTCAGCCCTTATCAAGCTTCTCATACTCCATCTTCTTGGTGTTGCTGCCACTTGGGATTGCTACACATCAAACACCATCTCCTTCCTCTGAAGTTTGTCAATCATTGTAATGCCCGAGTTGGTTCGAAATTGCCAGTTTGTGTTTCTGGACTTGCGAGTTATCCGTCGTCTCATCTCTTTCATGTTTTATTTTGACTTTGAACCAATAGGCGTGTTTCTTCTATTGTCTTTAGATGTAATGATTCACGCTGACAACTCCTTTAGCTTTTCTTTGATCTGACTGGTTGACCTTCGCTCTTGACAGCCACAGACGAAATCGTCGTCTAACAATATTATTAACTTTCCAGAGAGACCTCATTCAATATTCTTCAGAAGAATCCTTGATGGACAGGTGACCTATTCGGAGTGCATCCGGCCTTCTGCCCAGTGACAGGTGGGGTACACCGTAAAACCGTTTTTGCCCCTGATTCGATGATTTCCGTTAGCTCCAAACCCCGTGACAAGCACCTCGTGTGTGCAGATCGTGTCTCACATTCTGACTTCTGTTTTGTTAAGTCAGCCAACCGTGCAGAATGTCACCTCTGAATTTTGTTTATCGCCGACACGAAGGGAAATCATTCCTCGGCGTCACGTAGTTTTATCATCAGGTCTCTGACTGTGCAGAGGGAAATAGACCTCTGTATGTCACACTATCAATCAGATATTTTTAAAGCCTCGTCGACCCCTCCTCCTTCAGCTACTCCACATCTCTCTTTTGCATCTTTAACTCCAGTTGGGCTTTGAAAGCCCACATCAAAGCTGCAAAGTCACTCTGTCTCTAAAATGGAAAAACTATTTTTTTTTCTACATCAATCACGGTTTCTAGGCTTCGTCTCAAAGTCGAAATAAAACTTTAGGAAATGTTGACAAATTGCACAGCTTTTGATCATAAGAAGAGTTCATCAGTAGTTTGCTCATCTTGCCTGTTTTTGCTTCCTTCCTACAAGTTTGTGAGGGTGAAACTCTCTCAGGTGAAGTTTTAAAAGTTTTTCAGGTAAGCAGGAAAATATGTTTTTTAACTGACACAGCACTTCCTGAACTTTTCAATCTTACTTAACAAAAAAAAAAAAACTTGAGGACTGGTCTGATTAGAGTGACTTAGAATGAATTTTGATAAAACTTTTTTTTTTTAATCCGTCCATACCCTAACAAGGCCTTTGTGTGGCTGAATTCTTCACTTTGGCATGATGGATTCTCGCTTAAATTGGTTCAGCTTCTATCTTTGAGCGTTTTTCTGTCCAGAAGGGAAGCTCATCAGGCTGTAATCCTCTGTAGATAATAAAAGGGGCCAGGCTCAGGTTCTGTACCTCCTTAGAATCAGTTGATTTCCCTCCACTTCACCTTTTTCTCCCACAAATTGAAATTCTTTTGTGCTTTTGAGTGTAACGTCCAGATCATTTCCAGGTCAAAAAGAGTCATTGTTAGATAACTCATAGGTTGGATCCCATAATGCACCAGCAGATAAGTTCTGACTCGAAAAAAAAGTGAAAATATGCAAACTTCATGCTGAGTTGTACAAATTTAAACACAGATTGGACCTTCTTATTAAACATACAAACCTCCACTATTAACCATTTGTTTACACCATTATACTCATATTTTAATAGGAGCATCTTCAAAGTCATAGAGTGAAACTAATCTGGTTTCTGTCAGTTCAGAAACAAAACACTCTTTGGTCCTTCAAATATTTAAGCTCTTACATTTACTTAGTTGGATTTAAATTTGTATCAAGATGCATTAAGCTCCTGCTCTCTTCACGACGATCTCACCTGGTTTTAATATATAAATAACACAGTCTGACTCCCTTATTATTATTACACATCTTTTTACTAAAATAAAAATGAAGTAATAAATGTTCTCCAAGAATAATTTAGCATTTATATGACATTAACAGACAGGCATTCAATAGTGATAATATATTTAACATTTACAGTACCTTTTTATTTAGCAAAGGACAATTACCTTTTAAAACAATTTGAATAGATGCAATTGTTGGCTTAATTGAAAGAGCAAAGTCATATTTTGTATTATATTACATTTTATACTTTATGTAGTATTTTTTGGTTTTCTATGAACTGCTTTTTTTTTTTTAAAGGAACTTCAACCTGGAATGGACCAGCAACTTGGCAAATGTGAAGAGGGGCTCCAACTGCCTTGAAGCTTTTTGAAAAGAAAAGGATTAAATTCAATACAGGTAATATACAGCCTGTGTAATAATCATTGACTGTATACAGGAACTGGACTAAAATGAGTGTGAGGTCCCCTATAAAAAATGACATACTTCCGATTCCAACGTACTTGTATTCAGTCGCAACTTTTTGTGATATGGATGTTGCCATGTTGGAGCCAAATGGCGTCAGTAATCAGTGATTGATCCAAAATTGGTCTTTGTCTTTAAGGCAACCCCTCTTGTCAATCAGGATTCAGCTTGTTCTAGACTCCCATCACTTTCAGGTTAAGTGAAATCTGTCAAACGTTTCTAACACTCAACAAGAGACCACACACTTTTATTGAGGCATCTGATTGGTCAGTTTATAATTTGAATAACTTTTAACACACATAAAAATATAGTTGAAAATAAATTGTTGTGCTTTGGCTTTTGTCGTAGTGTTGTGGCTTTTATTGTTGTGTCTTTTGCATTCATGTGAGCCATGTCAGCCACCATATTCATCTGATAATCATTTCTCCAAACAGTTACAATTATTTTTTTATTTACACTGTAACCCTAAAGGTAGAAAATCAGACATAGTTTCACAGTTATTCAGAATCACCCCCAACAAATATTGATGTTCATGTGTACAGAAGAACCACCAAACACATGAAAATGAAAAATCTTTTCACACAGAGGGGGGTTTAAACCACTAATATATATATTAATTAAATTCAAGTTAAAAATCTGACTTCAGTGGCCACCAGATGTCAATGATATGATGTTTTCCCAAATCATCAAATCAAATAATTTCTCAAATGTTGCGTCTCTAACATAACTTAAAGACAGAAAATAAAGTTCAACAGAAACTAACAAAAAGTGCAGCAGGACTAGAAAAAAGAGGAGGATGAGGAGCTTCTCAGCAGGATGAAGGTGTTCTGCACAGAAGACTGAGGTCTGAAAACATTCAAGTGGTCCCAGACTGTTATCTATACTTACAGCTATTCCCCTGCAGACGTTCTATACTTGTTTGATTTAGCTGTTTTTATTAAGTATTTTTTTAACCTGTCAACCACAGGATGCATTCACATGACTTGTTTGTGGGCATTAAAGGTGGAGCAGCCTGTAGCCTGGAGGATGTCAGGGAGGGGTTTGGCAGCCTTCAGGATGGTCTTTGCTGACTTAAAGGGGAAGCTGTGCACCCCTGCAGCCCTCAGCTTGTCTTTCCGGGTCTGCAGCAGCTCATCGTATTCCTGCAGATCAAACAGACCTGTGTTCACCGCCGGAGCTGTAGAAACATCACTGGACTCTGTTGGAGAGCTCACCTTACAGTCTCCCTCCAGAGTCTGTTTCATGGAGTCCATTTGGGCCTGTTTGGACTCAAAGATCTCCTATAGAAGCAGACAGCGTTAGTATTAAAGGGTTGGGGTGAGCTGGACCCTGCAGACGTAGAGCTGCGTACCTGCAATCTTTTGGCCGCATCGTTACGCGTCTCCTGGTTGGTGTTCGTCAGTGCGAGCACGCTCAGAAGCTTCACCTCCGTCCTCTCCACAGCCTCCGACATCTCCGCCACCCTCCTCTGCAGCCGCATCTCCTCCACGCTACTCCTCTGCTGAATGTCCAGGACGCTCTCCGTCCCTCTCCTCCGCAGATCGCTGCACTCCTGCTCCAGCTGACAAGAGGTTTGCAAACGTCGGCTCCGGCGGGAGGAAGGAAACACAAGCAGCAGCAGATGGGAGGCGGATTACCTGGATGCAGGCCTGCAGCAGAAACTCGTTTTTCACCATTTCTTCCCTCAGCTCTTTGTCAATCTCCTTCTGACGGGAGCGCCGCCTCTGTCAGAAGCAAACGCAGTCACTTTCTATAGTCTCACTGTTTGTTTCTGCACAGAAGCTTTTGACCTCTTTACTTTATGGACAGCAAAAAAATAAAAATAAAAGCTGCCTCGAGGCAGGACGACCCCGTAACTCAAATGTCTAAGATCACTGGATGACGCTGGATCCTAGAACAACTGCAGGCAAACATCATCAGAACGTGTTATTTACCTTCACCTTTCAATGCAGAAAGGAAGCGGACATAACTGAACGCTAAAAATAGAGATGTTTTTACTAAATAAATACATAAAAATAAAAGTAAGTACAATACAACAGACCCGTTAGTATGGAGGGACTGATTCTGCAGTTTTTTGCTGCAATATATAGGATTAGCAGTGAATTGGACAGTTAGTGGAGCCAAGAATGTTGTTCTTCTTCTCTTTAGTGTGGGTTGGTCACATCATAAGCCCAGGGATGGGCAAACTACAGCCCGGGGGTCAAATTCAGCCCATTAAACTGTTTAATCGTTCCCGCCAAATGGAAATAAATGATGATAATCCTTCTTTGATTTATTTCCCCTTTAATTGTGGTGTTTCCCCACTATAAATTCATTGATCTTTGTTAAGGTGCAGAAAGTTATTCTGCATTTCTGTGGTGTTTTTTGACATTTATGTGTGTTTTCTGAGTCGGGCAGTCCTTTTTCCGATCATTCCAACACTACCTGAAAGCAGCATTTCTTTAAGCTTATGGTTTTCCCTGAAGAACATCAAACCATTGGTACAATTGGCACTAAAATGAGAATTAAAGGTGCAGTTTTGAAATAAAACCACCAAAATAGTAGTGTTAATCAATTTTAAAACATGTTTATCATCTACATTTTATGTTATAACTTTCTCTTATGCAGTAGATTACCCAAACAGCCAACACATCTGGTCCTGCATGATAAAATTTGTTCTGTACTGGGCTGAACTAATTTGACGAGCTCTCTGTTCAAAAAGCAGAACCACGCACCGTCATCAAGTCCTTCAGGCGGTGTTTCTGCTGCGGCTCCTGAAGCTCAAACTGTTTCTCTTGGACTTCCGGTTCAGTTTTCTCCTCCAGCAGAAGTTTTCTCCTCAGCGGAGGTTTCCTCTTCGGCAGAGGTTTGTTCTGCTGCTCAAATGAAGGTGGATCCTCTTCTTCCTCCTCCTTATCCTGCCACAACACAACAGCTGTTTGACTCGACCCAACACAAGCTCAGCACTGTTGTTTCAGACTTGTTAGTTTCATTATAGTGAACCACAAATCCCAAACAAGTCGCAAAATTCAGAGGAATCAGACTGTAATTTCAGGTGACTGTTGCTTGAGTTAAACGCACCCACGCCAGCTGTAATTCTCCCAGCTTCTTTAAGTTATCAGTAATCAGGGAGTCCAAGCGGGCTTTGATGGCCTTGTCCAGGGAGGAGATCTTGCTCTGTATTTGGGTTTGCTTTCGCTGGAGCAGATTCTTCCTCCTAACCTCAAATGTGTCTGCCACGTCTGAAGAGGAAGCAGCAGAGGACGTCGGGTTTAGAGGAAATTGGAGATTATTTGGTCCTAAAAGCAGTGGCGGACTTAACAGTTTGGGGGCCCCAGGCGGAAAATAACAAGGGGGCCTCTGCAGCAGTTTTATAAACCTTTTTTTTTTTTTAATTCTTTAAAAATATTTTTTGTTTGGAAATTGCCCAATCAACAACACTGACTGCTCACTAACCTGCAAAGCTGTTTCCTTCACTAACCACTATATAGCACATTCACCATTTTGGAATCTACGATTCCGAAATTGAGTCCCTTAGAAATCTCCCAGAAGTCCTTGTGAAAAACCAGTGTGAATCGAGCAAATAAAGACTACAAGACATTGTTTGAACAATTTTAGTTACAAAATATGTCTTTAAATGTAATTTTTCAATAAACCATTAACGTTTTCCTCATCAGAACACAGTGGAGTCATAAATAGATGTAGTGAAATGTTTGTAATGATTACATTTGCATCTTGCGAAATCTGTGACATAACTACCGTTAAAAAAAAAAAAAAAAAAAAACATAGTGAGCATGATGTCCAAATTACATTTATAATTCACGACACTAGATACTCCCGCACTGTATAGTTTCCTAGTAGTTAGGGATTAGGGCGGGAATTCAGACATAGTCCAAGTCTCTGGACTTACTGTGGACTGGAATATTCCATTTCTGCAGGGGAACCGGGGAGGAAAAAACCCTTTCACATGATGAGTCTTCTGCCATTGCAGTGATTTATCTGTACTTTTTTTAATGACGGAGTTAAATATTGATGGGCGTAAAATTTATTTCAGACACATATTAAGCGTTCTGTGCTGGGCGGGCCCCAAAGTGTTGGGGGTTCCCCAAGCAATCGCCTATCTTTGCCTAATGGTAAATCCACCCCTGCGTAAAGAGGAGTGAGGGAAGGGAAGGACAAAAGAAATGAATGAGAAACGAGAAAAAGAGAAGGAAAAGAATAAAATAAGCTGAAAAGAAAGAAAGAAAATGGTAAGAAAGTGATAAAGACCAACTTTGTCCAAGAAAACGACACAAGTTTTTTTTCTATTTTGGCTCAAAAGGAGAGAATCTTAATGAAAAGACCAATGAAAGTCTTTTCTGTATTAGAAAAGACTTAAGGAAGAAAGAAATGAGAGAATAAAGGAAAAGTGGGCCCAAAAAAGTGAGTCGACTTACCTGTAAATGTCAGATCTGTCGTTTTCTTACCTCTCAGCTGGCGCTCGTAGTGTCTGCTCATCTTCATCAGCTCCTCCTGGTGTTTCTAGTGTGAGGCAGGATCAGGCTCAGCGTGCACAAGCGGATAAAGAAAACAAACTTCTGACAGAATCATCAAAGACGGCGAACGTCTCACCAGCTCCAGGTTCCTCACGGAGGTCTCCTTCAGGAACTTCCTCTCCCTGCAGGCCGCCTGCAGCCGCTCGTACTCTTTGCACAGCTCCACCTCCCGCTCGGTGATCTGGTTCCGGAGCAGCAAAGAGGAGGAGACGTTGAGCTTCTTCAGGTCGGACACGCTGTTGCTCTGCTCTGCCAGCATGTTCTTCAGCCTCTGCTGGTAGTCCTGAAGAACAAAAAAGAGGAATCAGAGAAAGGAAGCCGCTTTTAGACGGTTTCATATTCCGATTTGCTGCAGACATGACTGCTGTGGTGTGAAGCTCACAGAGATCTCTGCTCGATGGCGCTCCCTGCCTTCCTCCGTCTGCCTCCTCTTAAATCTCACTCGAGCCTCCGTGTCTTCCAGTTCCTCCTTTGAGATTTCCCAGGCGGACTGGTACTTGTCCCTCTCCAGCTGGAAGTTTCGTTTCTCCTCCCGGACTCTGTCCAGCTCCTCCTGGAGCCGAAGGAGGCCTTCCTCCCAGAGCTGGAAGTCACAACAACAAACAAAAGCAGCAACACATTCAATGTGAATAGAAAGGGATTTTTTAAATCAAAACCACACACACAAGAAAGAATCAACAATAGATCTATGAATAAATGGACTAAAATGATGCATAAAACTAAAAACTCATTTTACTTTAACACTATTTGTTTTTTATTTTGGAGAACATTTTCTGTCTCATTTTCAGTCATTCTCTGAATTTGTTACACTTTACTTTAATTTAATTTGAGTTGTGGGTGGGACTGATGGCGCGTCATCCGTCTGTTTATGTGCTCTCTTGCTAGCTTACAGCCCGTCTCCCTCCCAACTTAACATTAGCGGTGCAACAAAAATGCAGAGCTTTATTGTAGCTACAGCACAGCTGTGAGTGAGATTCAGTTCAGACGAGGAAAATGTAGACGTACATGGATTTAGTCGTCTACAAGTGGATGCATCAGAATGCAAAGGAGCAGGGAGCTTGTCGCTTGCCGTAGCAGTTTTCATAACTACAAGCTTTTTCAAACCAAGTTTTTCCATCTGCTCCTGATTATTTTAAATAAATAAATGCTATTTCAACCTTAATTTACTTTATATCTATCTCTATTATAAAAAGAAAAAAAAATCCACAAGAACACGTTAAAAATAATTTTCATCAGAGTGGACTGAACCTTTATAAGAATGAAAAGGGGAGGATTGAACAAAACTGAGGGACATGCATTGACGGTCTAGTTCAAATGTTTTTTTTCACATTATCTTTATTTAGGCGAAAGTCAAAAAACATTTAATTAGTAGAGAAAAAAAGTTTGCTTTTACAAGGTACTCGTATTTGCTAATATTTAGTGAAAAAGTAGCTTTTTGTCAGTGGAGACATGTTCATTTGACTGAGTTCTACAACTCAGCAAACCCTAAATATAATTTTAAAATATGCTTATAAATGAATGAATGAATAAATCAATGGATGAATAAAGCTTTATTTATATGTCACCTTATAACTCATTTGAGGGTACCAAAAAAATAAATTAATTAGGTAAATTAAGAACAAAATTAAAAACAGCATAATAATGTGCAATAATGCAGAGGTACATTTTAAAATTGATTGTATGGTTTACTTTATTTAAAATATTTTAGATAAATCTGTGGGACAAAATGTGAACTGTGAAAATGTGAATTTTTTTTTAGAATTTTTAATTGCCATTTTAATCTTTAAAATATGATGTAAAACAGCATAATATTCCTTCCGTTTAGTTTCTTGTTAAAGCCAACATGGTTATAAAAATAAAAGATTTCGTTTCCTGTCACCTGATCCTTTGACAGCTCGTTATTGGACGGAGCCTCCATCACCGTGGATGTTTTCCCCTTACGGGCCTTTTTAGTTTTCGCCTTTGGTGCCTATAAGGGAAACCGTCAAACTCTAAAACTTGAAAGAAATAGCAAAACGTAAAGATCATTTATGGATAAAACATGACAACTCACCATCTTCAGCTTTAGAAACAACCCTCAGAGGAGAACGAGACACTCACTCGACTAGTTAGCCATGCAAAAGTCGTTTCTGTAGCAACGTGGTCACGTGATCCCGAACTTCTCACCAAGAGTACTTCGTCTAAAATCAGTCTAACTTCCAGTTACCATAATTTGAACGCTTAAATTCTTCAATATGAAGATCATATATTTTTATGGTATCGGTTTGTCTTTGTGAAAATAAGCTAAGTTCTAAGTTGTTATGTATTGATGCTCTCACAAGTTCAAGGGTCTCTACTACGACGTAGTCATCATATTTCCGAGTTTCATTGAACGCGCCGCCAGGAAAAGGTTGTGAGGGTTGCCAGATCTTAAAGGTTTCAGCGAATTTTTGCTTTTTTCCCTTCTTTAAACACAATCGGCACAGTAGCTTATAAGCTTAGGAAATTTTGTATCGTGAAAAAATCAGTACAATGTTGCTGATTTAAAAAAAAAAAAACAATTAAATTAAAAGTTAATACAGATAAATCTGTTTTTAAGAAGTTAAAAGACCCACTCTAATGAAAATTGTGTTTTCGTGTTTTTAACATGTTATTGTGGCATTTTTCTCATGACGGAAAACTTGCATAAAAAAATTAAGGTTACATTTGAATATCTGAGGATATCTTTATTCAAATCATTGTGAATCAGGAGCAGATCAAACAACACTGTTTGAAAAAGAGCATATTTGTGATGCAGAAAATACTATGGGCGGGTCATAAGCTCCAAGCTCCGCCCAATTCTGATGGATCATCTTGCAGACAGATCCACTAATGTCTTTGTTTTCCCTTCTGAGTCAACACCTGGTCCAAAACTGTGCAGCTGGATAGCTCCAATATTGCTGAATGTACCAAAAGACATCTTTGGTAAACTCAAAATGGTTTCTGTTTTCCTATCTCTGTTTTTCTTTTTTTATTTAACTTATTAATTTAATAGTGAATTTAATTTGTTAAGTGTGAATTGTGCATACAAATAAAAGTGGATTGACATTTTGTGGGTGGTCCTCAAAATTACTTGAACATTTTAAAACCTTTTATTCCCCTTTTGAGTTGTGTCCATAGAAATGTGAAAATAAACTACAATATGACGTGTGTTGTGATGGGAAAAATATTGTCAGACTCTTGACAATACACACCCCTATATATTAGGGGTGATGAGAAAAGAATTGGCTTCACCAAGCCAATTATTTTTCACTGTGACTTATTAAAAAACGTCTAAAAATTAAACACAAAGAGACTGGAAACTGACATGACAGCAACCCTTTAAAACTGAATGGCAACAGTTTTATTAAGTTAAGAAATCAACACATTTAAGAAATGTACTATATACATGGTTTCTATTATGAGGATTAAAAAATAGATCAATACATCAAACGTAGATGGATGTTTTCCACATAAATAATGAACTTGGTTCCAATTCAACTTACAATCATCCATGTGGCTGAGGGGGAAAAGGTAAGGGGGGGTGCCACAACCTCCAGTAATTCATTGCTTGAGTCCAAAATCAAGAACAAAGTCACTGAATTGTTCTTGGGTATAAAGCTAAGCTGTCATTCACATAAAGCATACCTACCATGTGTTCCATGGGAAACAAAGAAAAGGCAATGGTTTAAAAAAAACACACAAATCATTTTCTGAGAACAAGCGGCGAGCTTCAAATCATAAAAAACTGGAGCGGTTTGAGTGAGGTCAGGCTGGGTCAGGAGGCAGCAACATCCCTAACATGAGCGACTTTGTTCCAAAATGTACAGAAAATACAGGGTTTGGTGCAAAACTCCAGCTTCACATAAAAGGAGGATGCAGAAGTTCACAGGTTTGTTCATTCCAATGCTTTGTTCAGTAGTGCTTATGCAGTCATTCAGTGGCTCTCTGCTCGGATCGATGATTCCAGTGTTTGGCTCCTCAGTGCTCCTCTTTGTCTCGGCTCTTCTTGTCTTTCTCGTCCTGCAGGGCCGTGCCCAGCTTCTTGATGAGCACGGACAGAACTTTGTCCAGCGGGTCCATCACGCCCCTCTGCAGCCACTTGGGAATTGTAGTCCTGGCGTGGTGGAAGCCCAGTTTCTGCAGGATGTAGTCCACGCCGACGGGGTCGATCTTCCGTCCTGTCCAGGAGATGAGCCTGCGGGGAAGATAAAAACTGATCAGATCATTTGTGCGTTATAAGAGAGCTTTTGAGACATTTTTGGAAGCCGATTCTAACTCTACTCCCACTATGTTTAAGAGAAACAAAGAGACTAATGTGGAGAATGCAGGACATGACAACAGAACTGTGCTCTCTGGACTCCAACGTTAAATATCCAGAGCATTTGATTCAAATTTTGTTTAAGTGATTGGGGTGTGGAACAAGCTCGCTCCTGATTGACAGTAGTGGTTGCCGTAGAAACAAAGACTCAGACCAATTTGCATCAATCATTATTCAGTCATCTGGCTCCAACATGGCAACGTCCATACTGTAAAAACTTGGGACTGAATTGACTTCATTTGGTTGGAGCCAGAAGTAAGCCATTGGGGATGTCACACCCACTCGGTCCAGTTCTCATGTACAGTCAGTGATTCTGCATAACGTGAACCGAATCTGTAATACTCAACCTTCATGATTAGGTCTGCAAACATGTCAAAATAGATCCACTGCTGCCTCCACAGAACTTAAATTTAATATTTAAGAAGAAAAAATCATTACAGAATCAGTAAAAACAAAATTAATTACACTTTTTTTCACTTGTTTTAGAGTCTTTTAGCAAAATATGCTAAACTATATTTACATGAAAGTCTATTTTCTAAGGTTTAGGTTCTTGATTCCTTTTTAGATGATAATTACAAAGAGAAGATTCTAGCAAACAGAGAAGAGTCTGTCAAATACACGTGACCGAGATTATCATCAAAGTTTACCAAAAACAGTTTTTTTTATTATATAAAACTTAAATGCAAGTGATTTGATGAAGAAAGGCTTACACACATCAGTCATTTGTGTATTCATTTTCTCTTGTGATCATTTGTTTTTGTTGGTTACTGAAAAATATTTTGATAACATGCTTGATCCAATACTATCTAATCCAATCCTATCCTAATCTAATCCAATCCAATCCCAAACCCTATTAAATCCCAAACCCTGTTAATACCTCAAACCCCTTCCCATCCAAAATAACCTAAAATATCTTATTTTTAAATTGGAACATGATTTACAAAAAAGGATGCTGGGACTTTCCTTGGGCAGACTCACAGGAGTATCTGTTTTTTATTTTTTTTCTAATTTCTTTTCTAGAAGCATGTTCCTTCTCATCAAAGTTAAGTCAGTTAATCTAACAGAGCTGGATTCTCCTCCTGTTGCCATCAGTGTTTTTGTTCAATATGCAAAATACACTGAAGTCTAACTTAACCTCCTACTGCGCTGATTCAAGCTAGGACTTTTTTTTTCTTTTTTTCAGTGTTCCTCTCCGGTCTGGATCAAAGACACGAGGAATGACTAAAAGATGTTTAAAGGAAGGCTTCATAACTCTAAGAGGATGAGGATCACAGTTCTGTTCTTGCAGAGTCTCTGACTAATAATTGATGGGGGATATTTTTGATCATGCGGTGAAAGCGTGGAGACCTCAGGGTGGGCTCCAGGTGCCAGGTGTTGCACATGAACTCCCTCCAGTCCACGGTGGTGTAGTTGATGCCCTCCTCCTTGTCCTTGTCGCTGGAGCTGTCGTCGTTGGCGGTCGTCGGGCTCTTCTGACCGGGCCGACCTGAGAATATTCTCGGTGCAAAAAGGGCTGAAAAGGAGAAAAAAAAAACTGTCTTTGAATGCCTCACTACCTTCTTTTAAACACTTTCCAAAAAGGCAACACGGAGCCCCGTTTCATTATTCTCACAAAACGAGCAGTGGGCGCATTAGCGGTATGGATCTGCCCCGACTCGCTAATCTGGATTAATCAGAGAGGAGTGAAAAGCCTCGGCTCTATTTTCTTTACACGCACGTCCAATTAAAGAGCAGCGACGCTTTTAATTGTCCTGAAAGAATGGAGTCTTATTCAAAGGGAAGCCTATTCAAATGCTGCCAGTGACCTCCCTGCTGGGGGAGGAAATAACCCCCCCCACCCGCACGGATCGCTCTGAAATGAAGCCCACAGCATTCCACCAGCTCCACAGGTGCACACACATAGATGTGCTCATCTGCTGCCTCATGCTGGATTGGAGGAAGAGACAAAATAATGACATGCTGGATAATTCCCCGTTGGAGCCTCTGATGGGTTTTTTTTTCCTTTTTCTTCGCACCTCCAGAAGAGAGGCGGATGTGAGCAAAAGTGTGACAAAGATGATTAGTTTCCTTGTCTGACAAATAAACGACAAAAGCAAGAGGGAGCACCTTTCTCTTTCTCTTTCAGGTAGGCCGACACCAAGTCGTGAAGGAACATGATGAGCTCGGCGTCCATGGTGACGCAGATGTGGTCGGTGAACTCCGTCACCACGCTGCACTCCACTTTGGGTTTACTGCTGGACTCTGGAAGAGACAAAAACTCAACTGAGGACAAAAACGACGCTAATTTGAATGATTTGTTCTTTTTTAATTATAGTTATGCAACTTTTACTCCTGTACTAAACAAATGAATAAATGATAGCTATTTAATACATATCATTTTAATTAATTATAATTTTAATAGATCCAGTAAACAGACATACACATACCAGCAAACATAAAAAAATCAAGAATCGTGGTTGAATTTGTGAATGGTTGAGCTTGATTCCTGAATCGAATGGGATTGCCTCCTTAGTAACGATCCACAGCCTTACACACGATTGTGTTTAGTAAAACATGAAAACATATTTTAGTGTGGTTTATGCAGGCAAGGCTCTTCTCCATTGTTCTGATTTTGATAGAAATATAAAAAAAGTACTTCTAAAGGGTTCACATACTTTCTCTTGCAACTGTCCGTCACCAAAAAAAAGCCACAAGAACATATTCAAAAGAACTATTTTCATCAAAGTGGGTCTTTAACTTAAAATGATTGATGGAGCAGCAAAAAAAAAAAAAAAATTGTTTTTTTTGTCAGAAGTGTAATCTCAGAAAAACGTCGGACAGTTTTTACTTTTCATTTCAAAATCGCTACAGAACTCCTTAAAAAAAGAATATTCTAATAACAAATGATGAACGAATAGTCACTAAAAAATAAAAAAATATATAAATTTCAAGGAAAACGATTTCCTATCTTCAAAAAATACTTTAACCAGAAATTATTTTTTATGCATTTTTAGAAGAAAAAGGGTACATTTTGAAGCAAATAGCAGTTCCTGCAGAGGGAAGTCAAATATATTTCATTCAGTGTTGTTTTTGTTTACCAAACTACCTTTAGTGCACACAAATCAAACAAGTTTAAAAGAGATTAAAAAAATCAGCACTTTTAAAAAAGAATAAATCCTTCATTCATTCTGTGTGCAGCAGGAAGCTCCTGTGCATTTTGGAGCTTTGATGTAAACAATCTGAGCTTCTGCTTTGCTGCAGGAGCTCTCATCACACACTAAATCAAGGTGCATTAAATATAAACTCCAACCTGATGAAGATTTTAGTCAAATATTTATATTCTCATATTTTTTAATCAAGAAAAGGTTATGATTTATCTTGTTTTGGAGCAAAACAGGATGAAATTCCATCAGTATTAACTAAAAAACATTTTTTTTACCACATTAACAAATAAAACATCTTTATAAACAATCAGTTTGGCAAATAGCAAAAATAAAAGATCCAGATTCTTTTATGTGGCTAAAAATACTCAGATGTTTGGGGCTTTTCTCACTGTGCTGAAGACGCTCATCCTACCTGTTAGAGACGGCTCATCCGGATCCTGAACATGGATGGATTTAAAGTCCAGCTGCATCCTGGGAAGTGCAAAGATGGTCTCCGTTTCATGGTTGTAGCTGGAGGAGCCGCGGAAGCTGCTCAGCAGACTGGAGCTCTTGTTGGCCGCTCCGCTCTCCTGGTTGTTGGCTTCCACGTTCCGGAGCAGGTTGAGCTCTGAAACGGCAGATAAAACCAAACTCCTGAGCTTTCGGATCACGGACACGCACAGCTCTCTGAACCACCGTATTCAAAAATGTCATCTTTATCAATTACAATATTCTACTGTTACTACTGGCAGTCACATTTTCAGTGTGTAAGATTGATATTAGGTCCTATATTAAAACATTAGCTCCTCTTAATATTACAAACAAAATCCTCTTTCTTTTACTCAAACTTATATTGTGCTCTTTTTATTGTTGTAAGGCTAAAACACAAACACATACAAATCTCTCAAAATCGTCAAAATAAATGTTTAAAATCTGTAATAAAACCCAAATTTTCAGACTTTTTATTTCTAAATCTTTAGCCTTCTTAAACTTTCAAACAATCATATTTTGCCGACAACTTTTGATTGAATGGCACACTAAATTTTGTTTCCTATCAAAACTTTAATTTAAACTTAGCCAAATTATAAAAAAAATATTAGCTTTAACACAGAAATTAAGCACATTTACATGAAGTGACAGGTAAAAAAGCTGTTAAGTGACACAAAGTTCATTTAGGAAAAAACATTTTTTTTGTAGAAAAACAGTGTATAATTTAAATTAAGTATTAACTTTATTTAATTGTCCAGCTGGATTGCAAGTTCTCACAGTTTTATTCAACACTTTCTACAAAAAGTTTGAACATTTCAATTCTGAAATAGTTTTTTTAGAACTCAAATAGTGACCCCTGTTGGTCATAAATCAGATTTAAAGTTCATTTCTGAGGTTAATCTCAGTTTTCCATCAGTTTTTCATCTTTAATAAACTAGAAATGAGTGTGAGCTTTTCTTCTAAAGACTAAACTGATACTAGCAACAAAAAAACAAGCTGTAAAAGCAAAGTAGTCTCTATAACTCTTGGATGTACTGACAAGGATTTGTATTGGTAAGACTCTGGCAATAGGATACGTATTACAATGATACAATACGCATCCCGATATACTGTATCCCAAGATAGTACCAGACAATATTTCACTTTTTTTTTTAATGATAACTTAAGAATTACCTGAATAAAACTCAATTTTTTTCCATAAGTAAAAGGTAAAATACATGCTAATTAAGGATCAGAACATTAAGTACTACAACTGTATCTCAAAAACAAGATGCTTTTACTCAAGCAAATTCATAGTTGCTTTACTTTACTTATTTAAGTAGAAAACACTGACAGTCACAGTTGATTAGAATCAAAAGTTCTCATTGGAAACGATTGGGGTCATTCCTGACCGACACTTACAGAAAAGTCTTTAAACTGTAAACATGTAACTTTTAAGAATGTGTTGTCTAAATGAGGAATACAAGGGAATACAAACATTTTTGTTATAAAAGATTTTTAAGAAAGACAACCCAAGGGGTCATGTTTGACAGCGGGTCAATGCATTTAAAAAAATATATATATATATATTTTAAGAAATTGCAGCTATTTTAAAAACTTAAGGAAAAACATGCTTTATGAGGAATATATATAAATATAAATAGTTCTGTTTTAAAAGATTTTAAAGATGGAGTCATTTTGCCCCCACTTGTGCATCAAAGAGTAAAGGCCACAAAAGCAGAGATGATATCACAAATCTGAACTCCTGAAGAGACCTTTAATGTGTTTAACTCGGCTGAACAGTCCGTTTACCTTCGTTCCTCATGGCAGTGACGTAGTTGAACCATTCTTTGACTGTGGCGACTCCGTGTGGAGGGTTTTCATGTCGACGGCGGGTGATTTTAGTTATCGTGGCCATTGGACTCTCGAGAGCGCCACAGGGTTTTGTCACCATAGTGTTATGACCAAGATGGAAGTCCAGAGTCTGGACTATGTAGGTGGACTCATCTTTGGAGCCTGTGAGCAACACAAACATACAAGCAACAAAAACACAAGTTTTTCGTTTTTTCTACCATCTGCTTTCGTTCAAGCCCCAGAATCCTCGTTTCTCTCACCGTCCTCCCAGATCTTTTGTGCCTCGGTCCAGAAGGCGATGTTGGGCTCTTCCAGGTGGAACAAAGCCCACGACTTGGAGCGGAAGTTTGGCCCGTGAAAGCAGGCCAGGGTCATGTGGTTGCCGTGGAGGCTCATGGAGCCGCCCAGCTGAACGGCGTCCTCGGGCAGAGGCACCTGGAAGAGGGAAATGTGGCAGCCGGCGATAACCTTCAGCACCCCGGGCCAGTGGCGGTGATGGGCTGCATCCATGTCTGAAAAACACACGGACTCGTTTGCTGCGGGGCCTCAGTCATGGTAGACGTACCGACAGGAAAAGGTTTGTCATTTTTTTTCCTGTTTATTCTGCTGCTTTTATATCTGATTACCTAATGAGCACGACTGATTACATTCAGCTGCTCCAACAACCAAATCCTGTTTAAAAAGCGGAATACAAATGAAGCTAATTAGAATTAAGAATCAATTCAGTTCCTGTAACTAGGACAACAAGCAGAGCTGCCTGCTGAGCCTTCCCTATTATGCACCACTCCACAACAAACAACCCTGAAGGAGAGCGCCCTTACAAAGCTCTGCTGCTCCTTTATCGGCGTTGATAACGGGGGTTTTCGGGGGCAGGTAGGGGCCGGGGCCCCACGTGGAGAGGGCCCGCTTGCTGGTATCGAACTGCTGCGTGAAGAACTCCTGCAGCTTCATGCCGATCTTGATGAGGTCCGGGGTGGTGGAGCGGGAGATGATCACCTGGAAGATGTCCCAGTGCAGGTCTCCGTGGACAAAGATCTCACTGGAAAAAGGCAAAAAATACGGAAGAGAAGATCAACAAAAGTGGAAACTGAACACAGACATTAAAGAAGCTAACACACATCATTAAATACAAACAGTGGCAAAAAAAGAAGGAAAGGGAAGATTTTATTTCTAAAATTATAGTTCTTATATATTTGTAGTCATGCATTGATTTTTGACTTCACAGGGAACAAAGCAAACAAGTAGCTGCTATACAATCAAATAAAAAGTCATTATTTTGGAGGAAATTAGTAAAAGACCCCCTCAGATAAAAGTGGTGTTCTTGTAGCTTTTTATTATAAGTCACATATAATAAGAAAACTGAGCTTAAAATTCCCTTTCAGGGTATTTCTTTAATCAAATTGTGATAAAAAAGCTTCCTGCTCTATTATTTTATTTTGTCTTCTATCCTCTATGCTTGTAGCCGACTAGATCATGTACGTTTTTGTTTTACTTGCCTGAGTTGGTATCTGGCTCAAAACTGTTCAAGAGAATCCGGCGGCAGAAAAGATGGAGGCTGAGAATCATTAGCCGGAAGCGGAAATTCAACAAGGTTTCAGAGTTGTAATCACTTTTATTAAAACTTCTTTTAGTATTCAAGATTAGCTTAAAACGTGTCTAAGAGGGTAATATCCTTTATTAAAGGATACTAATTTAATTTTAATTTAATTTTAACAAAAGTGTTCAGATTTGTAAAACTGTTAAGACTTTGACATTGGAGCTTTAGCTTTTGACTGCAGTTAGCTCAACCCTAAACGATCAACGTGAATCAGCTTATTCTGTCGCAAAGAAAAAGCGGCTTTGCATCAATATAAATTCACTTTATATTAGTAATGTGTTGCATTTTGGTAAAAAGCCGCTTTAAAGTGTTGCTTACCAGCACAAAACTGCTTCTTTCTGTAGATCAGCTAATTTAGGTTGATCATGTAATATGTCAAAAAGCTTTCTGAAGGTTTTGACAGAAACACTTTAGGTGTTAATGGTTCAAAGCTAAAAACGCAAAAAAATATATATATATTTTTGGACCGAAATCTGCTGTGGGGGTTCCGGACTTCCTTTCGGTTAATGATTTTCAGCCTCCATCTTGTCTGCCGCCAGGCCCCCCTCAAACTGTTAGGCTGGATAGCTCCAATGTTACTCGCCATTTTTGCTGCACTGGTGATGTTAGGTTGAGGTTGTGAGGGGCTGTAAGCTAGTGGCAGATAGTGTAAACATATAGCTCAGTAGTAGGTGACGGGAAGGGGGCCGGGGTTGCTCTGAGGTGAGTGAGGTGAATTTCTAATGAACTACTGCTGCCTCTCTGCTGAATCTGTGTCCTAAAAACATGATTTGTTTAATTTTACCTAAAAACAGCATAAAGCTAAAAGATCAAATGAGTGGGTCTTCATCATCAACTGAATGTACCTTTTTTCTGAGATGCTGCTGTCCACCGTACACAGGTTGACTTTCCATTCGTCCTGTAGGTTCAGGTCAGCGTTACTGAACACTCCCATCAGGATGCTGGAGCCCATGTAATCCACCCGGGCCTCCGTGGAACCCATGGTGATCTGGATCTTGTGGCTGGGCTGCTGGTTCGGGTGTTCAGAGATGTGTGCTTAAAAAGAAAAGACAAATATTTTTTTATGTTCCATGTGAGAACTCGCACAACTACTTGAGAGCAGTCAGTAGGTGCGCCACATCTGGATCTATGAGTTAAGTTTGCTAGTTCACTTACAGACCATCTCCAGGGTGTTCACGTCTATGTTGCCGCCCACTACCCCTCCCTTGGAGTCCAGCTTGGAGCGGCCCAAGCCGACGGACATGCTGATCTCCCGGTCGCGGTTGCTGCCGACAGACAGGCGGCCCTGACTTTTCAGCCCGCTGGTCGTCCATCTGCAGGCATTAAAACAGCGGTGAAGGCTGCAGACGTGCAGCTGAATAATGCAGGAGGACTCAGTCACGAGCAGAACGTCCCCGGGTGTAAACACAGGTTAAACACAACTCCAGCACTCAAACTAGTTACAACTCAGACATCTTTCTTTTCAACCAGTTTATCATCTTTTAAATGTCTTTTTTTTAAAGAGCAGCTGTTGTTTTGGTTGCTGCAATGAACCCATTTTGACCTCCGATTGTTTTCATCTCAGAAGAGCATCCTGAGGATATAAATGATTTAATTTCAGCTCAAGCGGTACTCTGACTTCTTGAGGATGTTTGTGTCTCGGCAGAAACATAGATTTGCTTTATTTTTTAATGAATCACTCCTAAATCTAATCCCTGTTGTAAGGCCCGCCTGAACATAAACATATAGTATGATCACCTGAATGTAAGGAGAGTCACATCTTTTATTAATAGAGGACGTTTAAAACTTAAGATTTGTTCCTCTTTGGCTTTTCTGCATGTCGTCGTAGTTGTTTTGTAGCATATTTACCTTCTGCTACTCAAGTTTTCCATTAAACTAAAAAGGGATTTCTACTTCAGAAATTTAAAGGCAAAATTTAACACCTCCCATTTGGTTTGTTTACATCAAAATTAATGAAAACTAGAACAATATATATATATATATTCACATTTTTCAAGCACATATAATACATTATACTTTAATTTTTAATCTAAAATCTATCAGAAAAAAAGAAAAAAGTTTAAATGAAACCAAGTTAAATCAAGTTTACCTACTGTTGGTGTGCAAAAATTATGAAAGTTTTGACTATTTCAATATTTAAAAAAAATCAATGAAAACTTTTTTCTGGGATTAGAGTGATTTTCTCAACTCAAATAACTTATAAACATTTGATATATTTAAAATAGCTCCAAATGGTCTATTTAAGCAGGTAAAATGTAAGCAGGTGTTTTTGTGACCCGCTGGCACTCCTCGGTTTAAAAAAACCCAAAGACGTACGTGTTGTTTCCCATGACGTTGCTCATGTTCATCTGAACGGTGAGCTGCTTCAAGTTGATGGCAAACACCACCAGCGTCTCCCAGGGCGACCCTTGTTGACCTGCCGCCTTCCCGTTTTTGCCAAAGGAAGGAGTTGATGTTTTCGTCACAGAGTCTGGAATAAATTAAAATATTTTTGTTTTGTTACACGTAAAAAAGAAGAAAGAAAAAGCAGATTTTGTTTGTTTTCACCTCTCCTGGGGGCGGAGGAGTCTGACACGCTTCGAGTGCGACCAGGCGCCGGTGATTTGAGGTGGCCCAGGCTGCTTGGAGACATGTTGCTCCCAGTGGCGTGCTCAGAGAAGACGCTGGGGGATTGGGGGACGTGCTGCGTCCCGTCCCAGGTCCTGAAGTAAGCTTTCCGGCAGGACTCGGGGGACAGGTGCTGGGAGATGTTTTCAGTTGAGTCAGGTGTAGCAGGGCCAGAGGCTGCAGAGAAGTAAAAATCGAGTTATTCACTTCATGGTTTCATTGTAAACATTCATTATTTTGGTCTCAATCGTGCTATAATTCATACAGTGATCTTTGACAGAAAGATCAAGTAAACAACACAGAACAGGTCTCTGTGGATTCAGGGTAAAACCACTAACCTGGAAGGTTGATGGTCTGATCCCCTAAGAAGAGACGCCTGGCGATACTGCGGCGGTACCAGGCTCGGGGGAAAGCCAGGATCTCACTCAGTCGCCTCATGTCGTATTTGAAGGAAGCCGAGCCGATGTCGCACACAGCTGAGGATCAGATCAACCCTCAGTTCTAAATGGCTCCTTTAGAAAAACCTGACAGGTGATGGAGCTGCTTCCAAAATCCCATTAGCTCTCAAATGACACTAGAAAAGTTGATTTTTCAGAACTCGTTTTTTTTTAGTATGACCACATGAGTGTACATTTACCATTACTATACAGAGAAAATTTGTCATTGAGTAATAATGTTAAAGATATTCATTTCATGTGAACAAAGATTGTGTCCAAGCAAAGATAGTCCACTCTGTGGAAAATGCTGGCTTCACCAGATTGTGTGGAGGACAATAGATCTCATCGTTCTGCTTTATCATGAACTGTTGTACTTTAGGTTACTTTAGTTATGGAAGTTTTAGCCTCAATGAGGCTTTTCTTTTTTTTGTTTTTTGTTTTTTTAGGGCCACATTATCACAGTGGCTTATCACTTTTTAATCCACATCCTCAAGCCAATCAGATTCGAGCTTTCACTCTGACCATGGTATAAAACTGGTTAACCAAATTAAAATTTAAACTTATATTTTATGTTGTTACCAATCAGCAATTAACATGTGTCCAAGAGATCAGGAAAATAAATGATTTCTCTGGATGAACTTTCAAAAAGTAACTAGATAATCAGTACTTTGAGTGACTAAAAACAAACTTTTACTTGAGTACTTTTTGCCTCTAAAATTCTTTCTTAATAGTATTTTTTGAGTATGTGACAGTACTTTTACTAAAGTATATTTTTTTCACGTTTTCTTTTGATAGTAAAATTGCCAAAAAAACGAACATAAAATTCACTGAAGAAGTGAAGGATTCCTAATCACATTTTTTTTCAATTAAGAAATGAAAACAAGAAGCTCAGATGATTAAATATCTAAAGACAACACTTGTTTGCAACGGAGACGGTTGTATTTAACACTTTCAATAGCTTCATTGTAATTATCTTTTTTAATTTGTTATTTTCCAGAAAGTGGTGTGCAGGTAGAAGTTTCCTTCTCAGAATAAATTACAAACATGATCCTCTCTCTTTCATTTTCTTTTTTTTCTAACAGAGGACGCAAACACAGAATTTTTTTTTAATAAAAATAATAATTGGCTTCATTGTAATTTAACTCAAATACTACAAATGATGTATTAATTTACTGATTACTGGGAAACTCCTGAGCTTCTGAGATTATAGACATGATCTGTAAGGAGTTTTACTGTCGAACCTTAAAACTATAGTTCCAGCGTCCTCAAACTATTATTTGAAGGTTTTTCTGCTTCGTCTGCTTGAGATCAGTCATTGCATAATAGTAAAGGCCCAGCATTTTAAAAACACCAGATTTTCTCCGTATTTACTGGAGTTTTGTCTATTAACAAAAACCTAATCTTTATAAAAGAAATAAAATGATGACTAGGTCTGTTTTAGCAAACTAAATATGAGCATCAAACCTTGAACTTCTCAATGCAGATTTTCTTCTTAACTTTAATTTGCTACAACAAACTTTTTCATTTATATTGAGGTTGTTCCAAATGTCTTGCTGGTCTGACGGTCTTTTCGGCGTACCTGAGATGTTGATGAGGGTGGTGTCCATTTTCCCCCCTTTGGGAGGAATGAAGCTCTCGATGAAGGTGGGTCCTCCGGTGCGTCTCATCCTGGATAAACTGACTTTCACAAACTCCAGGTTGATACTCAGAGAGTCTTTTCTTCCCGTCACCGAGGATGGCTCCTCGTCTACTGTTCCTGGGCAAAAAACAGACAGCAATCAGAACAAATTCATGCTGTTGGAAAGAAACGGCGTCTATCTACCACAGTCTAAGTTGACGTAACTCTAGAGAAGCAATAGAATCTTCCTGGAAGTCACTGTGGTGACAGAACTTTCTTACCCAGCGGACCTGGACCGGGAGGCAGGCCTGTGACGGCAGATTTCTGCTTTCCAGCGCCGTAGGGGTGGAAGACGTAGAGCGAGAAATCGGACATGCAAGCGGTGAAGCTGAGCCCAGAGGAGTTACTGGGGGGCGTCGTTAGGTCGGACTGGCTGCTGCTGTGGCGACTTCTCCCCAAAGGACTTCCTAGCAATGGAGATGCTGGAGGGAGAGAGACGGTGTTACAAAGCCAATTTTGTGACAATTCTCAAGACAAAAGTCAGTAGAAGAGTTTGATGTAACATCTGAGAACATAATATATGAATGGTATAAACTGACAATCTGAAGAAGGCAAGATTGCACCTGAACAAACTGTGATTAGATATCCTGTCATTCTGGAAATGACAGAAAGATTCTTGTTTTCCCTGAAAACAGTAAAACATAACGGTTCACCAAAAGCAAAGGGGCTTTACTCCCAACTGACCTTTGCTGGGGGGCAGTTTGGGAATATGCTGTCCGGGAGGAGTGGAGGAAGGCTGGTGTGATCCGTCGGTGGGGTGGGCTCCTGTCGGGGTCTCTAACTCTCCACGGTTGGAGGAGAAGACCAGGTCTAAAGAAGGCAGCTTGAGCATACACTCCACTCTGGACATGGGCAGGCAGCTGAAGCGAATCTGAGAAGGCTGCAGGGCATAAAACACAAACATATGTGAACATTTTCTAACAAACAGGGCAACAAGATCATCAATAAACTAAGAAAACTGCATAGAAGCTATCCACACGAGTCCAAAGATTTGTAATTTATTTTTCTCTGTACACTGCAAACTTTTTGATCATCGCAGAGATTTAAAACACTGTTTTTAGACATTCCATATTATATTTGGCCATGTTTGAAGGTATTTTAAAGTATGTTTGCTTTACAAAATTTCTAAAAATCACCACAGTTGAGATGTTTTTATCTCATTAAGAGCATGGATCTAGAAATTAAAAAAACGATTATTAAAATGAGTCAAAATAATTTTGCTCCATACTCTTGACAATAGTTAAACTGGATTTAAAGGGAGGCTGACTCCATTCTTAGTCAAGATTTGAAAAATGCAAAAAAGTGGCGGGAAAAGGAGGGGAGGTGTGGTTTGGATCTGTGATTGACAGTGACAGTGAGGTTAGCTGGAGTTAACATAGTCACTCTGCGTGTTCAATATGGAGAGTGGTACTGAGCAAAGGAATGCCAGTATCTTCACAGAATTTTCTGTGGAGATTGAGGATTTTTCTCCTCCACCTTCACCCGAGGCAGGAGCTCATGGTCCAGACTGAAGAGAACCCGTGTCTGAGTGGTAAAATGATGCTAGCATCATGGCTAATAAAGGCTAACGCATTTAGCTAATCACAAGGACAAAGTTTACTGGATTCAATGTCAATTGGACTAAATCCCTGTTGCCTAACTTCCAAGTCCACTAGAAAGTTGTTCAAGCCAGTTGATTTTTGAAAACTGAAGGCAAAACACCTACAAGCTATGCTAAAGCTAACACCATAACGACTGACCGTTACAGAATCAAAGGTGGGCGGGGCTTTTATACTGGAGCTGCCGAGCAAGATGACGTCAAACTTTTAAAATGATGTGGGACTTACACCAGTTGACCAATCATAAAAGTCAACTGTAATACCTCGTTTTAACCTGTAGGGTGCAGCACAAAGACTATTTTTGACTGGAATTTCAGGAGTTGAACAAGTTTATTTTAAATTGTCAAAAATGTGGCAATGACCAACAGACAGGACTTTAAAGGCCCATTTATAGAGGTCAACAGACAAAAAAAGAGTATTTAATGTTTGGTTACCCTTTAAGATGAAACAAATCTGAAATTTCACTGTCATTTGGGGTTCTATTATAAGGATGTAAATGCTAACAAATTAAACTGACATTCGTTGTCACTTTAAATTATTTATTATTTTAGGCTATCCCTTTTCATAGTGTAGATAAAGGAATGTGACATTTAGTGTATTTGTGTTAAAATATCAAAGATAAATCTTCTGAAACACGGTAAAAAAATTGTTGATAAAACTAGTTTAATCCAAATGTCACAGAGACCTAAGTGTACAGTTGTGAGTACCTGGACTCTGACGTAGACAACCACGTCTACTGGGAAGGAGGAGTAGGCCGACGTGGAGGAAGACACCAGAGAGGTGGTGGACTCCTCCAGCGGCTCCACCGTATCAAACGGACCCATGTCCTCCTCCTGGTTCGACACTGCAAAACAAAAACATGGTACCCGTTTGTAGCAGGAAAATGAGCGAGGACAGCAAAGCTGCATGAATGAAAGCAGACCTGCATAGTTTCGATCCACAGGAGTGATGGGAATGGTCTCCAGGGCTTTTTCCAGGAAATCCAGCAGACAGGGGCTGATCACCATTTCCTCTGGAAGAGTCTGGAGAGCCACCCAGGCGTACAGTTTGGCTGTCTTCACACCGCCGCTGCTCTTCCCTTTGGCTGCAGAGACACATAACAAGCAGGTGAAACTTGGATTCACTCCTGAATCTCATTTTGCTGTTTTCTTTGTGAAATTCATCACAGTACATGACGGTTTGAAATCTAACATAAGGGATAAACTTTGGTGCGGTTCCTCGCTCTGAAGAGGCGTGCCGGTCTAACATTGGTGATTGTGGGAGGGGCTAGAGCATGCACATGAAATAAGCGATTGCTCTGTACCTGATGGTATAGGTGGGGGCAGGGGAGGTAGGAGCGAGATAGTCTTGCTTTGGACTGCATTGGGAGGGTTTGTAGGACTGCTATCTTTCATACCATACAGCTTGGACTCTTTGGAGAGAGTGCGGGGCAGGGAGGATCCCCGTGAGGCGTTGGGCGACTCCGTCTTAAGAGTCTTGGAGTTGTAGTGCAACTGCAAGGCGAAAACAAGAAGTTATTTTAGGGGGAAAAAAAAAAAAGACATAATGTGTTAAGATTTTGATAGAAAGGCGAACCTTAACGTCCACTCCTGGAATGTAAAAGACAGTCGTCTCCAAGTCGTTGGATTTGGTCTGCAGAGTGGACGGACACTTCTTTCCAGCGAGGAGATGGGTGGTGGAGGTGAAGGCGGGCTGGAGCTTCTTCTTTTTGGGAGGAGATTCTTGATCCAGACTCCTGAGGCTGCGGTCACAGCTTCTATGAAATCAATGTCATAAATTTAGCAAACTAGACTAACTTATTCTATTAAAGACCACTCTGATTAATTTCTAATGAACTGCTGCCGCTGTGGAGAAACTATGTCGTAGAAAGTGATAGATTTATTAAGCTTTTTATGTGTTAAAGGTTAAAGTCCCATTAATTATCACACACTGCAGTGTGTGAAATTTGTTCTCCGTATTTGACCCATCCACTAGGGGAGCGGTGAGCTGCAGACAGACCATTTGGTGGTTTAACCCCCCAATCCAACCCCTTATTGGTGAGTGTCAAGCAGAGAGGCACTGGATCCCGATTTAAGAGTCTTTGGTATGACTCGGCCTGGATTTGAACTCACGACCTTCCAGTCTCAGGGCGGACACTCTACCACAAGGTCACTGATCTGGTTAATGTGCTGCTTTCAGGGTTTCTGTTCACCTCTTCAAAGAAACATCTTCGTGCTCCATCTGCTGAGTAGTGGGGTGAAGGACACACTTCCCACTATCAATCTCCACACGGACGTCCAGCTCAAAGTCGATGTTTCTCTCAGTCGCCGTGCCGCTGAAGCTGCGGTTTGCCGGTGTGCTGGGCCAGCGCTCGCTGAACAGCTGGCTCACAGCAGAAAAACCTGAGGGCTTCCTCTGAGGCGCCGGGCTGCGATGAACAAAAATAATGATTTGGTTTTATTGACTTTTGTGCATTTATCGACTTCATCTACAAAACTGTAGACATGAGAAGAGGACTTACAAAGGCCTGTGATACCCTGGCAGCCTCCCGCGTTCAAACTCGTCCTCCTTCTCTGAGTCTTCTGAGGAGGAAGACGATGCTTCATCGCGCCTGATGTCATCGTGCTGGAAGGGAAGTGTGGGTGAGAAGACAGAAGGGGTGGCAGGAGCACTGAAAACTGACTGCTGGCCCTCAACATCGGATGAAAAATTAAGGTGAAGATGAGGATGGGATGGGTCGTCAATGGTGACTGAGAACAGGTCGCCCTCTGTCTCCTCGGGAAACTTGAGAGAAGAATACAAAGTCAGTTTGTTGGATAATCTGAGGTTAATTAAGCATAAAGAATTCTGCATTTTAAATGGGAAGAAGGAAATATAACCAGGAAACGTAAAAACCCCTGAAGGTGTGGTCTTCTGTGCATTGGACCATTTAGGATGTAAAAATTGTTCCTACAACGTTAGAAGAAAGCATCCAATGACAGTAAACCACGTTAGCCAAAAGCTGAGACGCATGGCGTCTGCGTCAAAGATTGGCAACATTAGGAAAGCTAAAGAGGAGAGGACACTCTGTAGGAGGGAAAGGTGAAGAAAACACTCAGAAAAATGACCACCAGGAAGTTTACCAAAATAAAAGCATCAATCCTTATGCATAGCTGGAAAAAAGTTAATTTGTCAGCAGATAAAAAAACCCAGAAGAGAAAAAAGCTGGAAAGATAAAACCTTTTTTATATTTTATTTTTACCATAAGTGGGTTGTTTAAAACAAAAAAAATCAGTTTTTGACAAAGGAGAAATTATAAAATTGTATTTAGAGAAAGGACAATTTTTACGACTACTTTACAAAAAAAAAAAGCAATGTAGGAAGATCAAGAGGAGAAGCATTTTGGGTCTTTCTGGGTCACTCTAGATCTAAAGACCATGTCACACTATGTACACCTTGCACATTGTCCGCATATGTAAATTCTGTCTTTCATGATACGTCTGTGACAGACGTAATTCTTGCGTTCGTCATTCGTCAGTGTGGGCTGATGTCTGTTGAAAGTTTCTTCCAACAGATCTTAACGTGAACTTTGTTATTTGTTACAAAATTTTTGTTAGTTGAGAATTATGCTGTTCATGTGTATTTTACATAGCGTATATGCAATTATTACTCAAACCTTAAGCAAATTTACGTCATTTTTGCAAGATGCATATCCAAATCTATGGCTTTCCACAACCATTCCATGTATGTCTAATAGAATTTTCACTCATGTACCATTTAACTTTTAAATTGCCTATACAGCCCATGTATCACATAAAAAATGGGTAATTGATACATAAATCACTAATGAATTTCATTTAAAACCCTGGTAGAGAATGGTGTCCATAGCAGGAGTGTGACACGGCCTTAACAGTTTTTGGGGAGAAGTTGACCTTTTGGGTTAAATTTTTCCTGTTATTTCTTAAACTTGTGAATTTAGTAAAAATTTAGTAAAATTTTCAAACAATTAGTACTTAATGGATAAAAAAAAAGAACTACATTGTATTTAGACAGCCGAAAACTATAGGTGAGATGATTTGCATTAACCTGCTTGCTTCATAAGTAAAGCTGTGAGTTTCGGGGTCAAATATCCAGAGTTTTAAGGTCACACAGTTTAGCATGCATACAGACCTCTTTTAGTGAGAAACCGTAGGAGACAGGTTATGATTGTGAGTTTACACATGCATGTTAGAAACCACAGCACATGTTAAGGTTAGAGGGTCTGATGGATTCATTATGCAGATTCATCACAGGATGACAGCAGGCATTACATTTATTCACTAAACATCTTCATTTTTTGTTTTTCATGCCATCATTTCACTTTTTTTAAACATGCTGGAGTTAGTTTTATATTTTAAATTACAAATACAAGTAATCTGTTAGAAAGAGAGTAAAAAAAAAATATTTATTAAAAAAAAAAAAGCTACATCCTGTTTTGAAAAGCATAAACAAAACCCAACCAGCATCCGGCAGGTAATCAGACAAGAAGAGATTTAACTGGAACTGATTTATGATTTTATTGGAACTTTTTAAACCGAATACCTTGAAAACCTTTGCTTCACTGGAAGGGGACTGTGCAGGGTCCAAAGCCTGATTTTTGATTGTCAATTAAACAAAACAGTTATTAACAAAGCTCAATTAAACCTGGGAAAAACAGACTCCACATGTAGCGGCTGCTTTAAATATCATAACAAACACAGAAATGAAGGATGAGATGTGATGATCCACATTTAATGACACAATATACTCTGACCTCCTGAATGATGAACTTATCAAAAATAGATTACCTGAGCAGGTATGAATTAATAATGGTAAATAAAAGTGTTAAAACATACCGAGTCCTGGATGTTGAAGGTGACCCGTGGAGCAGGAGAAGAAGCTTCAACACGGATGTCTGGTAAATCCTCCACGTCCCCAATCCTGGAACTAAAGACGGAAAAGTTTGGCTTTAATTCAAAAAATATAATTTTAATATACACCACTTTCATTACAGGAGCTGATACAACTTCTAACAGATAATGATTTGTGTCAGACTGATTCCAGCTGGTTACCTCTGTCTGTCCATCCTTTTCAAAGGAGGCCGTCCGGCAGCCGCAGAGATGCTTTTGGAGCGGTTGTAGCTTGGCTTGTAGCCAAGACTCCACTTATCCTTTAGAGAGGCCGCCTGGGTAAAACAGGCAGTCAGAAACAGCTCAATAACAGTAAAAATGAAATGAACTTCTTGGCTCAGATCTGCTTTATGTTAAGACGACTGCTTAGATGGCTCACCCTCATGCTGGAGCGCCGCAGCTTCTTTCGCACATCTCTCCGGATGTCGTTGACAGCCACAGATTCCAGCTGTTGGTAGCGCTGGATCTCCTGGTTGATGGTGCCTTCGCTGGCTCCCAGTTTCCTGAAAATATCAGTAGATTTTTGCTTAGCTGCATTCACACCAGGCTCAAAATTGCAAGTGCAAGCGACCACTTCCAGTGAAAAGTCCATACAAACTCATGTATGTGCGTGTTTTGGGTTCTGCATTCAAAACTGTTGCATTCACAAGTTTTCTGTTTGGGGCTCCACATACAAATTGTGCAGAGACTGAGTGCTATCTAGTTGTACTTTGACCAATCAGGGACTCAGATTTGGTACTAGACTGGTACTGTATTTTGAGTGTTTCCATAATAGAATGGACCCATTAGGCTGGACTGATTCATACCATTTTTGGTCCCCTGTGTGTTGTAGGTTCATAAAAAAAATGAAATGAACTGGTTAGGGCGGAGCTTCTGTCATTTCAAAATGAAAGTCACTGATTGGCGGATTGATTTTACGCATCAAGCCTCTTCCGACTACGAGTACCTACGTTAGTATCGAGTAGAGACAGACCTGCCTGGTGTGTTCATAGCTTAAATGGTGTATATCATGCTATTCTTAAACCTTTCAGAGTAAACAACTTTTGGCACACTAAAGAACAATTTTTCAATTAAATTAATTACTTTTGCAAGCTTCTTTTCTAGCTGAAAGTAAGACGCCTAAATTTCTGAAGCTCTGCCTTTAGCTTCTTGTAGGTGCCGCCCATTTCCTGACATCAGCCTAGAGCCGGCCTCGGCCCTTTGCCGTTGTTGTCTCTGTAAATTATGTGCGAGAGGAATAACTTTTTTTCAAAGTCAATGCTAAAATCTAAGCGTTTTGCTGATCACCGCTAGCTTCATAGAGAAAGTGTGTGGGGGTGTGTGTGTGTGTGTGTGTGTGTGTTAGCCTGGAGGCAGTGATGGCAGTGCAGACTCTTCCTAGAAGGGGCTGTTCCCCCACGTTCATACGTATGAATGTGACGACCCATTTATTTATGGGGATTGGAAAAAGCTGGTTTATAGAGGAATGAGGTGAGATGTGTGAATGGAGCAAAATACTGCTTTGGGGTTGTTTTTCGTGAGGAGTTAACATTATAACACACTTAAACCTGGTTGCAGGTAAGATGGCGCTCAAACACAACCTTAAACTCATCATCAGCCGGAAGCAAAGATGTTGCAACCGTAGCAGCAAGCTAAATTTATGCATCTATACTAGAAGATTATTAACCCTAACTGTAACCTGGTTACAGTGTTTTTCTAGGGAAAGAGTGTGAACTTCATTCGAGGACTTCCAGCTAATCATGCCCTGGCGCCATCTTGGGGCCATGTTGTTGTCTGCTTCCAGATCCTCTTGCACTTAAAAGCTCTAAAAAGCTGATTTTGCATGACATAGGCCCTTTAATGTCAAATCACAGTGATAAAGAATCCTTACTTGAGGTCGTCAATAACTTTGGCCTGTTCGTTCAGCTCGCGGATGTCCACCACTCTCTTAGTAAACTTCCTCCCACGAGGGTCAATCATCTGGTTCCCCATCACAACTGGCCTCCGAGGGTCAACAGCCTCCTGTGACAGCAATGGTGCAAATTACAAACTAGTTTCTGAAAAAAATGAGAGTTTTTGTGAGGAATCAAAGAAAATCTCCACGTGAAGGATTCATTCGCTCCCAAAACATGTGGATTCCCTAAATCTGGTCATAATTTATGATGGATCCAACCACCAGGGAGCTTCCCACAAAACATGACAAACCACCTCCACCACCAGTTCACTCTGAGAAAAAAAGGAAAAAGAGCTGTCCTGCTGTAACGGATTGAATACCAGTCTTTTTTTTTCCTTCACCCACCAGTGACAATTATTAAAGACAGGAAATCAGAAGCTAAGCAACACAACTCAGCATTTCCATGCAATTTAACCACAACATTGCTCTGCATTCTGGGATTAAGAAAACTTGATTTATTGACTTCATTGGCAGAGATGATCCATGAGCTCAGAGGAGAGGAACACTGTAGATGTCTACATACACAGGCCCAGGAGAGAGGTCTTTGGGACCTGGCTGGGACCGTTTGGAGACTAGGCGATGCACTGTTAAAGTAGTCCAGGGGGACAGATACACTCTGAGGCCTGGGGCTGAGGCCCAGGATGTGGTTTACCAGACGCTTTCTTAAGGTTAGTCGAGGGCTGATCTGGCTCTCTGGACTCTGTGAACAACGGCAGGGACATGTGTGTGTGTGTGGAGGATAGAGCAGCTGGGAAACATGATATCTGCAAACTCACATCATTCTGAAGTGCAAAAACCGAAAGTTCATTTATCTAGTCATTGGTCACTTTAACTGGTTCCTTTAGACAGAGAAACATGGCTGAACAGGTACTAATAATAATAATAAAACAAGAAAACATCACTTCATCAAAAAAAAAAAAAAAATTACACTTTTTCTATTAGTAAAAAACTTAATCTGCAAAGTGTATGGAGGATTTCTGGATTAATATGAAATTATATTCTGATGATAATCAACAAGTATTACATATCTGCTACATGTTAAGATTATGGTTTTTTAGGATAATCAATAATCAAAAGGCACTCAATTTTGTTACTTGAAAAAAATCTTCACTTGATCTGATCAGATCCGGATCGTGAAAACTATGCAAAACCATTAAATGAAATAACTCAGTGGGGGTAGGACTATAAAAGTTTGCTTCTTCCCACTAGCAATAATTTCAACTCTACTGGAATTTAGTTCATTGCTTGAATTAATGAATAAAATGCGACTTAAGTGTGTTTTTTTTCCTGTAGTCATATCGATGCATTTCATTTTTTCTCTAAGTTTGATTAATCTGTGGGCATTTTTTTTATACTGTCTACAATTAATGCTTGAAATTTACCAAATCAGTCAATAAATCAGTAGTTATTTCCAATATTAATCTAACAACCTTTTATGTTTTATTACAAGCACAACTTTGACAAATATTTTTTTTTCTTATAAAGCAAGTAATTTATTCTCAGTAAACAACTCTTTGCATCTTAAATCAAGTCTAGTTCACTTAGTTAAGTTGAAATTGAATAGGAATTAAGCCAACTTCTTAATATTAAGATTTCTTTGCTGCGTAAATTCATTATGTAGCTATGGTTTTAAAATTGAATGTCATTGTGAATTAGTTTCAAAGAAAAAGACACATTTACATTTAAAACTACCCTAATTTTTTGGAGTATAAGTCACATATTTTTGCATAATTTAGCAGGGGGTCTGACTTACATGTAATTTTTTTTTTTTTTAATTGCAACAACTTCTTGATTGCACAATAGGTGTGTGTATCAGTATTTTCTACTGACAGAAACACAGAAGAAGAAGCACCACATAGGCTTCCTAACTACAAAAAACTATATAGTGAGGGGATTTTAAGTGCCCTGGATTTCAAAAGGAATCCAGACACCATGTTTTTTTTAAATACTTTTTTCATTAGCAAATAAATAAAATTCTCAGCAAAGTCGGAACTATATGTGATTGCTTTCCTTCTTTATTATGCATTTTTTGATGGTGCGACTTATAGTCTGAAAATTATGGTACTTGTATTCCCTTATGTTAAATGTGGGAACAGATAACAGTTCTGTTGATCGTTTAAATGCGTTATTGACTAGATAAGCATGGTCTCTGAAAAACTCACAAGTTAACACGTCAGACAGTACATTTTGTGGTCAACATGTGCTAAAATTAAAAGAGAGAAGAAGAATTCTGGATTTCATGAACAGTTTGTGAGCTAGACTGTTTCCTGCCCAAAAGCTGTGATCTCAGCGTTAACAATCAGATGTGCCTCTTACTGTCAGTTTCTTTGCATACTGTCCTCCTCCTGCTTTCCTAACCTGTTATGAGGTGTTTTGTTCCAGTTTTTGTGTCTAATAATAGTAACTAAACTGGAATGAGGATGAACTGCGGAGGTTCTAACCATGTGGATGGTGGGGGACATGGCGTCGGTTTCATCCTCATCCGACAGGTCAGCGATGTTTCCAGAGTTCAGGTCTGTGATGTCATCCACATCCTCCTCCCCCGTCAGCGACGTCAGCGTGTTTCCCAGCGCGTTGAGCCGCTTGCCGATGTTGGGGTCCATGTGAACGTCGATTCCACACATTTTCCAGAGCACGTTGAGAGTCCAGGTGCCAGCACTGCTGCTCTCTGTGTTCAGGAAATTAAAGGAAGATAAAACACAAAGACGGTGAATATTTGAATCTTTTTTTTTTAAGTTACTGCACCACTCTAAGATGTAAAGAAGATGTAACTTTAGACCAGACTGTTGAAAGATCTCACCTGCAGATGCCTGCCCGGTAGTCCTGGAGCAAACTTCATAAGTACCATCAGGGACTACGCCTGCAAGCAGAATTTATACAGATTTTAATCTTTTATCAGATTTATCCGCTAAAAAAATAGACTGCAACAGACATAGATCTTTCTGTGTTCTGCGCGTCTTAAATGCAACATTGTCCGGTGCTCTTCAGAAAGTAAAGGTGTCAAGAAAAGATGCATGCAAGTAAGCTGTCCAAAGGAGAAAATTTAACTACAATCTGAAATGCAAATCTTTTACCTTCATAAGCAAATTTTGCAAATAATTTACATTTCTTAGCATGTAGAAAAGCAACATTTTCAAGGAGCACATGGCTTCCCTTTATTTGTAATACAAATATTATGGCATTAAAATACAGAATTAGTTTTTAAATGAAAAATATCAACCATCATTTCCTTATAAGGGTGGAGGAGGTTATACAGTGCTAAATACAAGGAACAATATGTGTTCCTCTTCATAAGAATAACATTTACAATAGAGAAATTAAAACTCAATAATAGTTTAAGAAAACATTTATATTGTTTTATTATAAAATCTTTTTTAAATCAACGTACTTTTTGAGAGTCTTTTTCCCTTTGCCGTAAGCAAATGTAAATTGGCATTTTTGGACGTTGTGATTTAAAGTCCTGCCAGCACTGTTGGCAGGCCAAGTACCTAAATTAGTTATAGATGCTGCAGGCAGAACTAAAATTGACCATGACTGATGTTTGCCCTCAGGTCTTGTTTCTGACATATACAGTAGTTAACATAAATGAAGGTAAAACCACCTTATAATTTGCCCTTAGATACGGCTGTCTGCGGGCAAACCTGTGTGAGGCATGCAGGAGGCCCACACTAAAATTTAAGATAATAGACAGCTTGGAAAGCCCAAAGAGAGAAAATGTTAGAGCACATTTTTTTCTACGAGCATTCGGCAGGAGACAACACGCATGGGTGAAGTAGAAGAGATGCAGACATGTGGTACTGCTTTTTTATTTTTTCTATCCATCTAATCCTGTTAGAAACGAGAAAATTCGACAGAGTTGTTTGTGTTGACATCCCACTGGTACTTGTGTATTACCTGCACACTCAGTGCGTGCAGCATTTGTGAGGACTCATTGCCCGCACTTGATGACTAGAGTGTGGCGTAAGGGCAGGAACTGTACAACAGCATCATCCATACGTCGTAAGTGTGAAACTTGCATTATCTTCATAAATACTCCAAAATACACAAACCAAACACCCATGAACATAGTGTGTACCATTTTTATAAAGTCCCTTGAGGAGACCGCACAAACATCAAGGGAACTGCAAGACGCATCAAGATGTAGCCGCTCCTCTCTACGGTCGGGTGTGTATTGGTAAGAGTCTGGCGATACGTATCCCGATACCTGGTTCACGATACGATATGCATCGCGATATATCCCAAGACTGCACCAGAACAATTTTTTTAAAGAATATGACTCTACCTGAATATGAATTAATTGTGACAAAATTGTCAAATTAATTTTATTTAATGATCCCAACATTAAGCAACTGTTTGTCATATTCAAGTTGCTTTTACCAGAGAAAATTCATGGAACTTTTCTTTTGGTAAATTAAGAAATATTTGTTTTTGAAGAGAGCAGTCAATATTGTCTGATTTGCACAAGAAAATATTTTTCATGCATATTTTATTTCAATAAGATTCTAAAATTATAATGTAAATCAGAATAATTTCAATAATGTTCTAAAAGCATAATTGAGGACATAAAGTGAGTTTATTTCAGAAATTGCCAACACAAGCTGGTTGTGGCGTAGAGCTGGTCAAAGAAGCTCAGTGTGCTGTGCTGCCAACTAGCAGTCGGGGTTTGAGTGGAAAGCAAAAATAAGACACATAAATAACTAGAAAAGTTGCATTACATATGATAATGCTAGTGTGAATGCTTTTTGATAAATCTGGTTGCTGAAAATGCTGAAGAAATTTACTCTAATTGCTAAAGGGATTTGCTGAAAATGCAACAGCTATTTAAAACTATATAAATGCAAAATTTACAAAGTTTTTCTAAATAACTATGAAAGACCACTGAAGTTGGCTTAAATTTCTTATTAAAATTTTTAGTAAGTTTGCTTAAAGATCCTCCACACATGCCAATTTTCCAAAAACATGTCATGTGTTGCTTAAATATGAACTAAACACTAAATTAGCCCCCAAAACCTTTAGTTGATGCAAAATTAGCCTAAAAAGCTAGCACATTGCTAACATTCTAATTCCAAAATAGCCTAAACATTCTCAGTAAAATTAGTCAAAAATGTTAGCCTGTTGCTAAAATATTAAACTCAAAACCTTAGCAGATAACAAGTTAGCCAAAAAAACGTTGGCGTGTTGCTAAAATGCTGGATAAAATTGGCATAAAAAACCTCAGCAGATGCCAAATTACCAAAACGAGCTAGCATGATGCTAATATAAAAGCTCACTGCCAAATTATTAAAAAACGACTGTTAACAATGGTTTCAAAGTGGACAAAGTTTTTAAAGAATTTGAAAAATATGTCATTCATTTTCTATGGAGCATATTTTGCTCAATATTTTAAAATCTTAAGTTTATAAATACAAAAAGTAAAAGCAGTAATGTCCTGAATGAGCTGAATATTTTTATACCAACATTGTTGAAAATTGGTGAAAGTGTGATTCGATTTTTAAGTGCTGAAAAAGGAGCAGGAGAAGCACTATTAAATATCACCAGTATCTTAAATCGATGCAAGTATCGCCAATTGAAGTAAAGCGATACATCGTGAAAATGATTTTTACACCACTACTCCACAGCGATGGACGACTCAATAACCTGCAGCAGCAAACCCTCCGTACGTATACATGCGGCTGAGGCCTTAGACCGCACATCTGTGCAGAAACGTCATTACTCACAGGCGTTCATGACAAGATCTCCTCGGATTTCTGGCTTCCAGTCGTCCCAGGACGTCTCGAAGCCCTCCGCGAAGCGGATGCAGAAGTTCTTGAAGTGACCTTTGCTGACCAGGGACTCGGAGGAACAGGCGGTGATCAGCGTGCTCTCAATGGTCAGAACAAGAGCTGAACCAGTGTCGAAATCTATGCTGGCCTGGTTAAGAGGGAAGGGAGAGGATTAACCGAGCCTTGAGGGAAGAGGGCAGAGCAGGAAAACAAACCCCCTTCCATTTGTCTGCAGAGGTCAGCTGCTAACATTTCACTTCATCGGTGTGCTGTACGTCACTGATTAGTTTAGTTAAATGAGATAAAGGGTAGATTTGAACAGGCTTCTCTAAATGTAGACATTATAAGTGTTTAGACAATCCTGAGTAAGTCATTTCGACACACTTCTGAGTGAAATGTTTTCAACCTCCCAAGCTCATTGGAGTGAATTTAATTGGAGAATCAGGAAAGAAAATCCATAAAACTCCAATCTGATTTTCATCAAGCTTATGAGTCACAAAACACAGGAGCACATCTTTCCCATACGATCCAATTAATATATTTTTATTGCCCTGATGAAAATCAGTCCACATTTTCAGCAGCAGTTATCCCAACAGTTAATTTAAAAATCTCAACGTGCTTTCTGATCCAAAGGGAGCCGGAGCCCACCGTTTGCACCTCTGATCATAATGAACGCTGAAAGTCAAATCTGCACACCAACCAGCCAAAACCTTCATTTCAGTAAAGACTCGTCACAGACAGCAGATTAGGCTTCACTTGTAATCATGCCATCTTTGTGGAGGAAATTTGTCGCAAAGCGCCGAAACAAAACCCTGTTGTCTTTGTGACAGATGTTACAGAGGAGACAGTTTCATTTGGAAGCTTTTGTTCCCACAACAAACCATCACAAGAGAAAAAACCTCCAGTTACTTTTTGTGTATTTTTTTGTGGGCCCGCTGATGTGCAGGCCGCAGCTTCAGAGCTGGTCCCTTCCTGACCAACTGGTACTTGTCCTTTCTATGGAAATAAATCCATGCACATAAAATGAGTATAGGTCCCTTTCCTGTGAATCAGGCAGTCATGCACATGCTATATCACAATAAATAATTAAGCAAACAAAAAAAGATAAAACAACATTTTGGTGAATTAAAAAAACAACACAACCCCTGCATTGCTGGTCTGGTTTAGTTCTATTTAAATCAGACCACTCTGCAGAGAAATAAACTTTTAAGGGGAAACATAATTGAAATTAAAGAAGTTTTGTTTTAAAAAATAATTATTTGTAAACTATTTTTACTTAGCAGTTTTTGGGGCAGAGAATCGATTAAAAAATTTAACTAATCACAAACCGTTTACCTTTTTTTTTTTTTTTTAGTTACAGTATTTGACCATGGATCAATCGCCTGACCATGGTTCGCTTTTTGTGAAAAAGTGATCAGAACCAAAAAAAAAACACAATTTAAGGACTAAAAACTGATTGAATATCTTGTAAGTAACCAACAAAGTGCTTCAACGCATGCTGTAGAAGCCTGAACCGCAGTGCGGTGTAATTAATTTGCATTAACAAATATAAACGCCTTAATTCTTATTTATAAATCATGTGCATTAAGAAGGTTATGTTCACAGCCCTATTTTCTAATTTGAATAGGTTAATGTTGCATTCTGGGTATTTTGGGGTTGTCTTTTGTTTCTTTCACAACATTAGTTTGTTGTTGTGGATTCCAGCACAAAGGTAAACATACATACTCTAAATATGAAGCAGAAGCAAAATGTGATTTTTTTTTTAATTAAACATATTTAAAAATGTTTACTAAAAGGTTTTTGAATTCCATAATGAAATAATTTTGATCTGTTTCTCTCTTAAAGACTAATAAATATTTACATTTTAATCATTTTTTACTTCAAATCAGGGCGGAGCTAAAGTATTTTATATAGGGGCAAAAGACTTTAGAAGGGCAGCAAATGAGAACAGCAGAGTTGAATGCCATAACAAATGAAAAGATCTTCAAAAATATGTATTTCTATCAGTTTTATTAGTATTATTATTTTTATTTCAATTAAAAATATTTTTTGCCCCCTCTTGTCCCTCTTTAGGTCCGGCCCTGCTTGAAACTAATATCACAGGAATTCTTGTTTTTTAAGAGTGGTTCCTTAAAGTCAAAATCCAAGCTTGTGAAGTACCTGAGAAGAGGTGATGGGCAGGCATATACCAAGATCATTGACTGTCAGCTGCAGGAAGAGGGTGCTGAAAGCCTGAGCGGAGGTCTGCTGAATCCCCGGCAACTTGTCCACCACTTCCTTTGTTGCCATGTGGATGTCCTTGTTGAGAGCCAAACGCTGCTCGTTCCAGTTGTCATACGCGGCTTTGTAGTTCAGCCAGAATAGAACAGCTGCAGGAAAATAGAGAGGATGAAAGTGGGTTTAAATGTTTATCTATTGTCTGAAAACAAAACACTTATCTTCTTTTAGTAACCCAATTTATCCCTACTTAAGAGAATAATTAGGGAAAATCTATAGATATATATTGAAGTGAACCTCTGTCAAATGCCACCGGCTGAGCAAAAACAATGGGCCGGTTGAGTGTTATAAGGACCGCCTCCTTGTCTGAGGAGCCACTGATTTCCTCCTGCAGCGCGTTTCGCAGACCGATTCGAGTTCGGAAGTATGCCACCTGGTGGAAGTCGGATCCAGCTTCTTCGTAGACCTGTCAGGTGAAAGCGATTCGTTAAGTGAAAATTACTGACTAATAAATTCAAGGTGAGACTGCTGATCTGTACCTGATGCTTGACGATCTGTCCGAGGGCCAGATTGAGGTCAACCTGACATTTACCGAACAGCTTCAGGTAGCTGCTGCTGCCGCCCGGCTGCGTCTTGCACTGGATTCTGTTGGACAGCTCCAGCTCAATGAGGCCCGTTTCGAAGCGCACAGCCCGCATTGACGGCGTGGTGGCTGTCATCTGGATCCCCTGTGGACGCAAAGATCTCAGTAAATTCCCGTCGCTTTGCTGAAGTTTCAGTTAAAACAAGTTCAGTTTCATAAATCATTGAGCGGTTTCCTCTGATCATGAGATACCTTGAACATCAGGCTTAAAGAGTACAGCAGAATTTTTGGCTTGTCTGCATCTGATGAGGTGTCATGCTCGTTCCACAGAGGGATTGGTTGTTCTCCTCCTGCAGGATCAAAAGGAAAGCTCAGCATCTGTGTTGCAGCATGATGAAGTGTGAGCTCTGATTTCTGTTAGAAATGTCCTTGAAGTCTTTAACTAAATGCTAATGAACTCAGCTCAAGGTTACACCATTTTTATTTTTCTCAAAATTACATCAAAATGTTTTTTTCCACGTTCTT
>NC_050533.1:18852975-18892920 GCF_002922805.2 Oryzias melastigma
TAAATATTAATATAAGTGGATTCATGTTGGTGTATTTGGCTCCAGTATGTGTAAAACTGTTTTTTATACGGTATCAGTATATTACATAAGATTTGATAGAATGTTAAGTGTTTTAGATTTAATAAAGTCTTTAGATTTTTTTTTTATTTTGGTAAAATCTGATTATTCCAGCATTACTGGTGTTATAGCATCAAAACTATTAGGGGTTACAGAAATGTACACACCTTACTGTAATTAGGCAGGATTTTTCAGTTCCCGCTATTGTGTATAGCCACAAGGCTGCACTTTAGCTTATACTTAAGTACTAAATACATGTAAAAAAAAATAGTTTTCTACATTAAAAAAAACACCCCTTGTTCCTGATTCAATTTCCCATACCTAGTGGACAAAATTTTATTTTCTAAAATTTATACAATCACTGTTTCACTGTATCAAAGACTGTTTTCATGTACAGATGCTCCACTTTGTCACGACTGCTGGTTTAACTGATTATGTGAAAGATCAAGAACCAGCTGTGTTTATGAAAGAACAGTGAACACTCTTCTCCAATAGACCATCTTTATTTCAAGCATTTAAAGCGTTTTGAGACCATTTCCAGAAGAACGCAGAGAAATGAACTCGTCTATAGACTCTGGAGACTTTCTCTCACTACTACAGCTTCTATTATATAATACGATATATAATCTGGTTTTGTTTGGTTTCATGTGAATTAGCGTAAATTTAGATTAGAAGGGAAAGTGAACTTCTGCCTTAATATATCAAAACCATTTAAAGATGTGTTTGTGGTGAACTTTGACTGATTTCATCCTCTTTCTTGCAGCTTTTTGTAAACTTTATTTTTGATTTGGTAATGATTTGGTGCGTTCCAGATATAGAAATACATTTGCTGATTAAATAATTGAAATTTTGGGTGTATTCACACTGGAAAAAGGATTTGTTACGGACCATATCCGCTTAATTTGTTCCGGATCAAGTCCTAAACCACGCATTTGGTCTGTTTTCAGACTGGAGTCTACCAGAGATTTCTGTTATGGATCAAAACTTGTAAACTAAACCATGTGACTATAGAGCTCTTCAGTCATTGGCCAGCAGTTACGGGGGCGGGTCAAAACAAAAAGAAAGAGATGGAGGGGCTGTGATTTGCCAAGATTGTTCAGATGTTCATTTTGAACATCTGTATGTAGACCAGGTTCAACTCTTTTTACTGTTACTTTGATACAGCTATGATGTACGCTAAGAAATGTTTGTGACAAATAAATAATCAGGAAAACAGTGTGAGAAGCAATATGTATCACATTAAAAGATGTTTTAATGACCCTGCATTCATCCAACCATATTTTAATGATGCTGTTGCATCGCTGCTCCATGTTTATCCACTAATAACCAGCTACGGTGGCCGTCTTGGTTCATTTATTTTGCTCTTGGACCGCTTTGTATTCAGACTGAGGAATCTCACAAGGAACCAAAGTTTAGTCCGATTGGAAACAGAGACCACCTCAAAAGATTGGTTCGGGAGCGGTTCCTTGTCCCGAACGAGAATTCGCTTGCGCTTATTCAGGCTAAAACTTTGTTCTGGATTACTTGGGGAAACAAACGCTGGTTCACTTTAAGTGGACCAAAGGTGTCCAGTCTGAATACATCCTTAATGTCTTTCACTCCTGCAAGTCATTTACTGAAGTGATGAATTTTATACTCCTTGGACAACTGGATACAAAAAGTTGACTGTGTTGAACTATAGAACTGTGCATTACTTCATGTCAGGATCTATCAAAGTTTTTTTGTTGTTGTTCTATTTTGCACAACAAATATTTGAATGATGTAATCAGGAGCTTAAACATTTTTCTGACTTTAATAAATTATAACAGAAAGATGGTTAAACGTGTTTGAATACAGAGGTAATAACATAATTTTTCTTAAAGATCACAGACGAGAATACAGTTTTAATATTACATTTCTATACTCTTGCCATCTCTGAATGCTATTTCTTGTGAATAAATAAAAACCTGGAACACAGACCTGAAACTTTTTGAATGACTTCATTGACCTCCTTCATGAAAACTTTCTGTAGAAAAACCAGGTGGTTGAGCAGGTCTGTGGTCAGGTTGTGCTCAAACGAACCAATCTGTAGAGAATTACAAACACAATATTGGTGCGCGAGAAAAGTTCAATTATGAGTTTAAGTGTTTGTTTATGATGGATTAGAAGAGTGTCTGTGTGTGGGGAGGCTCTCACCTCAGCAACACAGCGCAGGTAGTTTCCTTGGAGGTAGTTTCCCTGCTTTGTGGGGAAGTCATCCGGCCCCCAGCCCTGGTCCGAGTGGCTCTCGTGGTCCTCCATGATGTACTCCCCAGACATGGTGACTGGAGGAAGAGTGAGACTGGCGGATGGAGACAACGTGGACATGTCTGTTGACGACACTTTAGACTGGAAGCAGAGTTTGTGGTCCGGCAACTCAAAGGTGAAACTGGTTTGTGCTCCTAAACATGAAAAAAGGGTCAAAGGTCAATCCGATCCTTGTTCGTTCTGGAAATTCTTTATCAAGAACAGATCATTTGCAGATTTATTTAGTAGAGATTAATAAAGCAGAATCTTTTTATTAGCATTTTGTGTCAAACCAGCTTGATCACACACCAGTCATGCCGTGGCTTTTCATGCGGCCCACTTTATATTCTGCTTTCAACGACGGCAGCAGAGCAGCCCCGATGGTGATGCCATCCATCATAGCGCTGAACTTGAGGACGATCGGCTTCTTCTCCAAGCCTTCAGGGAGTTGGGGGAACTCGTTGGCCTCCACGGGGGTCTGGTTGATGCTGGAGGTTTTGTCAGACGGCTGTGGAGTGGGGGTTTCCTCCCTGTTCGGGGGTTGACTGAAATATTCAAAAAAAGTTTACCGTCTGAATCTGTTAACATACATTTTATCATCTTTTGATAAAGTGTCACCCATTACAAAGACTTGAGGGACACGTACGCGCTGGAGGGCTGCCGGATCAGGTCTGAGATCTGCTTGGAGAGCTGGTGGGAGCTGCGCACCATCATGCTGTGCAGAGTGGCAGGATGCTGGGGGATGTTGATCATGATGGATCCCACTTTGAAAACGGCGGCGTTGTTGGTCTTCAGGCCTCGCTGGGCGCTGTATAGAGCCTGGGATTTGGCGATGTTACATTTGACAACCGTTCTAAAACAAAAGGATAAGAAGAAGTGAGCGACGGGAGCCTCGTATTTTTCTAAACTTCTGATGTTTGCGAGGATGGAACTGCAGACAGGATGTCAGATCAGGAAACATCATGCAGTTTGAAGACAACATTTCTCTGTGGTGAATGAAAAACTACGACAAGAAAAACAACACAATGATTCACAAGAATTGTTTACGTGATAACAAAATCGTGTTCTCTGATCTGGATGACATCCAGGTTCCAACTTATGGTAAATATCTGAAAAATCAAAGGGATAACCCTTTATTTCATTAATAAAATATGAAGAGGGTAAGTTAGAAAAGTGTATTCTATATTAATAAATTTAGCTTTATTTTACTTATCCTTAAGTGGCTATCAGTTCTAAAAAATAAAAAATAAAAATATTTTTAACAAGGCTTTTCAAAATAAAACAAATGGAGCACAAGTAATACGCGAGGATTTTCTGATTTAGTATTGTCTGAAATAATACAACCACCAAAACAAGAAAAGTCACAAATAACATAACAACAAACAAAATAAAAGAGGTGGACAGGTGAGGTGAACAAATGATTTATGCATGGACAGGCCGATTGCATTTTGGGGTGAGTGGAGCGAGTGACCCCTAATGCAGTAACATACAGAAACTCTTGTTTAGCAGTGCTGGTGGGAGATGTAGGGAAATCCTCCAGTCTATGTGGGGCGTTTGAAAGAGGAAAGAAAGCAGAAAAAGAGGAAGAGTTGCAAAAGTAAGAGCGGAGCACTGCAGCATGAAAACTGCAACCCAAAGAATAAAAAATGGTGATAATCAGTTAAAAAAATGGTTAAAGATATCAAAATAAAGTCAAATCAGACATATTTAAAAATTAATTTACATAAAATGATCAAAGGGTTTAAACATAAGATTGAAATGATTTAACCACAGAAATAGAATAATCATGTTTTGGTAGTTAATTTTAAAAATAGTAAAATTTAACAATGTTAACTAAATATATAATTATGTTAACAAAAATCTACAAATTGAATAAATATGTTTTTTTTTTTCTTTCGTGTACATTGTGCAACAAGAAAACCTCAGCATGTATGCAAAAACACAACTTGACTTCTGGCTTTTTTTATAATAAAAAAGTAGAAAAAACAACTCTTCTGAAAGAATACACTGAAGGGCTATCAGTAAAAATTACATTTAAATAACCAAGTCCCTTAAACTGAAACTAGTTTGTTTGTTTTGATAGTACAGACTAAGATATTTAAGTATTTGATCTTTATGGAACAAAATGATTATGGTTTATTGGAACCGGCGATTACAAGAGTAATGCTGGGTTCATACCGCACACGGAAGCGCCGCAAAGCACAGTGCACACGGAATCAGCTTCACCTCCAGTTCATATCATTAGTTATCAGCAGGTGTTTGTTATGGATGAAACCGGAAAATTCTGGATAGAGATGGTCTCTCACACGTATTTGATGAAAGAGGAAGCCCTTTTTATGGCACAGAGAGAAAGAGTGACAGTTCTCATGAAAGGCTCACAGTCTATTGTTCTAGATTAAAAAAAAAAATCTCTTTCTGTTGAGCAATACTCCAATGTTCTTTAATAAATGCTTACAAAGCATGATCAGAAGTGTTTTTGACGAGTATGGATGGGTAACAAACATTCTTCAGCTGCGTGGGTGGGAAGTGAGACTCAGAGTGGGGGTTCACTGTATTCGCGGAAGTCTCCTGTCTATAATCCCTGCAAATAGGGGGGAATACTGTATTTTCATCTCTACAATCTGTTTAGATGCAAAAATATGATCACATTTGTCAACAGCAGCATTTTATTGTGAAAATTTGGTTATATTTTGAAAATTGCTCGGATTTTCTTGAGTGTTTTGGTGTAACTACTTGCCAGGATTGACACTTGCGGCTCGTGCAAAAATAGACCAGACGGTGAAACGATCGGTGCACTGTGCGAGCTGGCCAACATCTGGTGTGAACTAAACTATATTAACAGGGGCGCTTAATGGAAGCAGCCTCCATTCCGCGGCGCTGTGGCAAACCCGGCATAAAAATCGAAAATTTCGACTAGACGATAGCATTAAGTTAAATAAAAACAGAAGTTGGAGCTTGAATGACTTTGTAGAACACAATAATGATTCGAACCGCCTAAAAACTACGAGAAAAAAGAAAACTTGTGAGTTTAAGATTCAGTGAACCAACGAAAAAAGTTTAGCTCGGGTGTGAAACTTCAAAAAGCTTCTCTGAGTAACTGAAGAAGACTCTGCACGTACTGAATGTCAGGGGTGATGCCCTCCAGCAGAACGATGTTAACCCCCCCAATGTGAGCAGACGCACACGTCTCTGTCATTTTCTGATGAAGGATGTCTGCAAAAACAAAATCACAAATTATGTTTAGCACTTTAATGATTTCATTAATGCTGCAAACTAATTGTATTTCAGTTGTAGTCTTCATTAGAAACTTGATACAATTCCCACCTTTCATCTTCTCCTTCAGGGTGAAGCTCCCGTGGATCTTCTTCAGTTCTGCCTCCATGGTCAGCCCGCCGATGTCTGCCTCCAGGTGCGTGCGGTTCACCATGCCGATGCCGAACACGATGAGCGTGACGTGCTGGGGCTCGGAGCTCACCAGGCTGCGGCGTCTCCCGCTTACCCCCAGCGGCTTGTTGGGCGTGGTGGGTTCCTGCTGCTCATCCTCAAAGATGACTTTGCAGAACGGCTCGGAGGGGAGGCGTCCACCTTCTGGAGAAGGGTTTCGAGAAGCAGACATGAGAAAGACGGATTTTCATAGCTAAACTTTTTCCCATTTAAACTATGAGTCAGTGAAGCAACGTCTGTGAGAAGCTTTCCATTCTTATAATTGAACTGAATGAAAATCCTGGGAAGTCTTTGGAAGTTTGAAAGTATTAAGGGAATTCAGACATACAGTAGCAACACTCGTATGTTTAACATTGAACAAAGACTAGCATCTAAGGCTCAACATTGCAAACTAATAATCATTGGTTTTTAAAACATATTTAACATTTTCCTTAAAGCTGAGAAAATTAGTATGAAATGTATATGTATTTGTTTGAAGGGAAAAAAAGTTTTACCAAAGCAATGAGGATGATTTATTACCAGAAGTTTGTAAAAAAAACAATATTTTTGGGGCACTTTTGTTGCTGTAAACCACAGTAAGGTTGTGGATGGGAGGAATATGTTGACGTGTTGTTGTGGTGGATGTTGAAGATGAAAGATAGATGAAGCAAAGGAGAGAGAACTGGCCTAGCTGATTTCCACTTGTGATGCAGTTCTCCGGGGAGCTTTTCTCCAAGATGCCGGTGGGATCGGAGATGAGGGAGTAGAAGTTGAGCAGCTTGTACATGTTCTGCCAACATTCTGCTGATGGCTCACTCTGCTCCGACACCGTGATGGAGTCAGAGTCGTCCATCTGGATCGCCATGTGGTCAGCCACGTCACGAGAACCCTTCCTTGACACCTGAAACATGACACAGCATTTCTCTTTATTAAACTAAAACAAGCATCACAAACAGCAGAATCAGAAAAACGTGAGTTCCTGTTGCTTATTATCGCATAATTATGTTTGACTGTGAATGAAATAGATAATTAATATTTAACAGTTGTTGATAACTTGAAGATGATGGAGTAACTGAACTGTCATGAACTTGAATCAATCAAATACTGATTTCCCAGTGAAGGTGTCATTACCTGCTCTCTTGCATTCAAAGATGCCTGCATGGAAACATTCTCATTATCTGCAGGTCTCTGAGGGAATACCTACATTATTTATAAACCTCAGGAGATGTATTCTATTACCAAAGACCCTTTGTCACCAGTAGTTCCAGGCTGTAATTCAAGCCTGGGCATCAGGAAAAACAGACCGAGTAGGAATCCGAAAGAAAAACAGGATTTTTGGAGAACTTTTACTACAGTCGACTTCAAAGCGTTTCTGAAAATCGTTTCTTGAAATCAACATAGAAAAACACAACAGAGCCTCAGAAAATAAATAACGTTTTTCAGCCTCTAATCCAGTGGTTTTCAACACGGGTTTTACCATCAATCCCTGCTGTTTCACTGAATCAGGTGATCAATGTTTGACTGAACACACCTGATCCATGTGACTAGCAGCAGGTAGGACGTGAACGACTTGAAAACAAGAGGGATAGCAGATCTCAAGGATCAGGCTTGAAGACTACAGAGTCTAATCTATTCCAATAATAACACTTATCAAAAATTCAGCTCAGAGTTGTGGGTGGGACCGTTGGCTCAGATCCACTCACTTCCCCTCCACATTGGGGCATATTTTTTTACATCAAAAATAACCTTCTTTTTCAGTTCTTTCTTTTTTTCTGCTACTGATTCATAACGATTTGAAAAAATAATTACTCAGTCCATCTTCTTCCGCTTATCCAAGACCAGGTCACAGGGTCCTCCATCATCAGAAAAATGACAAAAGAACATACTCAAAACTAGGGTGAATTGCCAAGATTCTGTCAATACAATAAGTATTGCGATGCATGTCTCACGATACGATGCATATCACAATTTATATCCCACAACTTTACCAGACATTTTTTTTTATTTTTTACAATTTTTTTTAAGGAGAATGGATTAGACGATACAACTATCGCCAAATGAAATATCGCGATTTATCTCTGAATCAATTTTCCACTACAACCTTACTAAAAACACGATTTACATCTGAGTGGGTCTTTAAGTGGGTTTGACACCTAAAATATTAGTTTAATTTGTTACTTTTAGCACAAAAGCAGCCACAATAAAACGCCTCATTCAAATCAATATAAATAAATAATACACTTAGTTTATTTACTCTGAAAGTACCTGGATTGTACATTTTATTTTGGACTTCTAATTTAAATACCTAAATATCTGTGAATTTCTTTTTTATGGAAAAAAAAGAGAAAAAAAAACATTTGGGAGGTTTTATTTTTAGTTTCAGCTTTACATTCTTCTAGACAAAAAAAAGCACAACTAAAAATATATATTTTTAAAGGTTGTATCCATTTTGTTACCTTGGAGGTCCGTCGCTCTGACCGTCCCAGGGAGCTGCGTCCTCTGGGCTCCCGCCTTCCTAGCGTGTCCATGCCTGACGAAGGCCCACTACTAGGTAAACCGCCACCTCCTGCACCTCCGCCCCCAGCTCTCTTGCTCTTTAAAGTTTGAGTTCCACTGCGGGTCGCTCCGTTGAGGCTCCCCCGGGAACTCCGGCTGAAGTCCGAAGACCTGAAGTGGCGGTAAGGCCGCGCCCTGAAGGTGGGTGTCGGGGAGGCGGAGCCGGCAGTGTAGCGGCTCAGCTTGATGTCGGTCTGCGTGGCCTTGATGTCATCGATCATGGTGCTGAACTGGTGAATGAGGCGCACCAGGGCCATGTCCACTCGCTGGCTGATGGCCTGGCAGGCTGTGGTGAAATCGCAGTGGAAGGTGTTGTAGTGGCGGCGGTTGAGGTCATGGAAAGAGAGTGGAGCGGCAGTGGGGCCCTGTGGAGCGCTCGTGGACTTCTCCATCACCACCGCGTTCACACTGAAGGTTTCAATCAGCAGCGCCGGCTTGAACTCAAGAGGAGGAAGGTTCACCATGCCTTGTCTGTGAGTTCAAAAAAATAAGCTTTAGGTTATAAGCCACAAAAAATATCAACAAGAAACTTTTTTTTTTAATCAATCCGTCTCTAATCTAATCATGTTTTGAAGCGTCTCACCTCCTGGATCGCTTGTTTTTGCGCTCCTTGGATGTATCAGAATCAACAATGTCAGCTCGAAGACATTCCAGGTTACCAGAAAAGGACAGGTGCTCTCCGAAGTACATCTTGTAACTGAGGGGAGTAGTATCCTGAGCCTGGATGCCTATGTAGCCCAACAAAGGCTTGAAAACAACCTAACAGAATAAATAAAGAAAAGAAAAGAAGGAAACAGCAAATTTTAACAATGAGGCAAAAATATTTTTGTAATGACAATGATTTTCATCTTTTAAATTACTAGAAACGTTTCTGCTACTTATAAATGTCAGTTTGATTATTTAAAATTGGCTTTTGGGAGGTTCATAGTTTCTTGATGCCATCAAAAAAATAAATAAACCACATTATTGAACTAATTTCGGTCACTTTAGACCAGGGGTCTCAAACTCGCGGCCCGCGGGCCATCTGCGGCCCGCAGGATGATAATTTGCGGCCCCCGTCAGCGTCTGCCAGCTGCACAGCAGCCGGACACTGGTTTCCCTCCTCTATGTCTCCAATGTCATCCTGACTGGTGCTGTGCTGGGAGTGGGTGCCGTCCAGAGTGTTCTGGTCACTAGACAGCACTGTGTTGAATTCTGATGCTGATGGGATGGTGGGAAGGTTGCACAACCCACCTGAAATAGCAGATCAAGATAAAGATAGATGTGGTTGGGAAGGTTCTCAGACAAGGAAGAAGCTGCACAGACCAACCATTTCAGATGTTCAGAAAAAGAATGGAGGGGGTTTATGAGGAATCTATGCCCAGGCTACAATAAAAGTTAGTAGCTGTTGGTTGGGGTAGAACTTTTTTCTTTTAAATGGCCTATATCATGCAAAATAAACTTTTTGAGCTTTTAATTATATAAAAATGTTCATTCCTCATAATTAAACAACCTCAATTTACGAATTTATGAGCATTCCTCTAAAAAAAAACCTCTGCTCTGAGCACCAGCCCCTGCCAACACACAAAAACAAGCAGGTTCTCAAGAGGTGACGTAGAGTAGTGAGAACAGTCTCTTCCAGGAAGAGTCTGTGCTGTCAGCACCACCCCAGGGCAACACAAACACCTACTTTCTCCACAGCGATCAGCCAAACACTTCCATTTTATACATACAATACCATATATCTTCCAATTCTTAGACGCCACGCTCCTTTAAGACAGATTGAAGATATACAGTATGAACATCCATCTTTGCAAAACTTTGGATGTTGTTTGTTTTAGTGGGGGCGAAACAGACACACTGCAGAGACCGACTCTAGGATGACATCATGAAATGGGCGGTACCCACAAGGAGCGAAAGGCGGAGCCTCAGAGATCGAGGCACCTTCCTTCTGGGTGGGATCACAAAAATAACTCACATTTCATTCATCAATTAACCTACAAAGCTTCTTTTTTGGACAAAAAATAAATGCAAAGAAAGGACCCAGCTAACTTTTAAAAAGCAAGTATCTCTATTTTGTGTTCTTTTTTATTGCCACAAACATCTCCTAACACAAAAACTGCAATCTGAAAGATTATTTACCATCTTCATTTGCTGATCTTACAATTTCTTTAGATTCCTACTTGAATGTCAACTATCACAAAAACTAGAGCTGATCCTACATTTGTCTACACAGCACAAGTAACTATCACACAAATGACACACCAACTGCCTGATGGGTAAATAGTTCACCAACACCATTGGCACAACACAGAATAAACCCTAACCTCCTTCTGAGCCGTTAACTGGTAGAGGTTGGTAGAGATAGTTGTTGACAGGAGAGTCCATAGAGTCTAGTAAAAAGAAGCATTAAATGAACTTTACAAAGTGGCACCTAGTATGAAATCACAACTAACCATGTAATGATATGAATAATCAGTTGAAAAGAAAAGGATTTTAATTAACCATTCCAAAGGTTCCTCACCAGTCTGTAGGCTGTTGTGCTGAGAGCGGTTGACCGGAGACTCCTGGACTGCAGCTCCGGTCCGGTTCCCCACAGCGTTGGACATCCAGTTGTAAAAGCTGACAGAGGAAGGCTCAGACAGCAGCGGGTGTTCGGTCATCATGTCTGTCCCTAAGATAGACAACTCAGCATTTACACAGGCATCTATTTTTGGAGTGAAATTAAGATTTAGTTCATTTAAAAACTAAATGTAGGTTGATGCATTGAAAAAAGACCCACTCCAATCCTCTCTTGTTGTATTTTAAAAGCAGTCTTTTAATTATGATTAAACTTGTCGCTTTCTTAGACAGATTCTGCATAGCGGCAGTAGTTCATTAGAAATTCACTTCTGAGTTGTGGGCGGGACTCTTTGCATGCAACCCGGTCGCAGTAAAATGCGTACATATGCCACGACTTTGCACTCTGAAATACCGTGTATAATATACGCCAAACACGCTTTTTGCGTGCATATGATACGCAATGGTAGAGGATAGGTTGCGCCGGCGTACAATATACACGCTTTTTAGGTTTCGTTTTGATCACGTGGTCAGAAATCCTCCGGCTCTTTTCTAAATGACGTCGTTCCTGGTTATGGTTAGGATTAGAAAAGCAAATTGTTCGTTTGTGGGGCTGTCTGTGATGCTCACGCCTCCACCAGGGGACGTGTCAAACGTGGAAAACTCATTTAACACGTTTAGGACCACGCGTATTATATGCACGCAAAAACCGGTTTTGGCGTATATTATACACGGTATTTCCCAAATAGTGGCATATGTACGCATTTTACTGAGACTGGGCTCTTGCATGAAGCAACCACGCCCCCCTTTTCCCTCCCCATTGCTGTGAGCTCAGAGCAGAGAGCTTGTGGTCTGCCCATCGTATTCTCCATCTCATAAATAAGTCATTTTTTAAATAGGATTTTTTTTTATCTGCTTCAGATTCACTAGAAATATAATAAAGAAATAATCAGAAATGCAAGTTTGAGCTTAATTCTCTTAATATATGTCCTCTATCATCAGAAAAATGCCACAAAAATACATTAAAAATACAACTTCCATTGGAGAGGATCTTTAAAAAAAATGTTAACAATTTTGCACATATTTCAGTACCCTTTTTAGAAACTTTAGAATGAGGGTTCGTCTGTTATGTCTGAACAGTAGAGGTCACTACAGACCCACAGATGTGAACTTCATTAAAATCCAGCTTTCAGAGTAAGTTGGGACTCAACAGCTAAAGCCACATGTGGCTACCTGTGCGCGTGAGGGAGCTGCTTTTAGCTGCAGCGGCGGCGGCAGATGGGTCGTTCCTCTGAGGCGTGCCCTCCAGCAGGTTGTGCAGACTCCGAAAGCTGCCTGTCAGATTGCTCAGGAGGCTCTCCTTCCTGGGGCTGTCCTTGGCTGGCAGGCCAGCGCGGCTCACGTGTGCCGGTGAGTCAGCCGCCGTGTCACCGCTGGTGTAGCTCAGCGACTGGTAGGGATGCGAGCCCTGGGTATGACAAATGCGCAGGCTGCTGAGAGGAGGTTACATTCACACGGCCACATTTTTCACAAGCTGCCACTGTCATTCTATTTAAATGACAGGTGCAATAAATTGTGTCTAGCACCGTTATGGAAATGCTGAACTCCAAGTTGAGGTAACACTTTTTTTTTGGAGGAAAAGAAGGTAAAAACTAAGGTGCACATACATTATATTATAATACTGGATTAAGTGTGAACTCTAAATTCCCCTAACTTTATAGCAGGGTACCCCAAACTTTTTCTTGTGAGGGCCACATAACTGTTTTCTTCTCTGATGGGGGGCTGAGGTCAACAGAAAAAGTGTAACAATCACAGGGTGTGTCTAAACGTAAAAATGTAGGGTATTCCAGATTGCTATACATAACCAAATTTTAATAATCCCTTTTTGTAATTTTCCCAGAAAAATCCAGCCAATCAGGACACAGAACGGGGTTTGTTGTAAAAAAAAAAAAAAAAAAAAAACAGTGGCATAATTGCTCTTAATGAATCAGCGAGACCGCAAAAGGTGAACTCCAATGTGGAAAGAGAACACTGTATTCTGTCATATTTGACAGAGGTTTGGGGGGTTTGGATGGGGCCAAAGGTTGTAGAAGGGTGAAATAAAAAGTCACGTTCTATGAAGGTCTCAAGCAAGTGGACAGATTGAGAAAAAAATAAAAAATCATGGGTCTATGATATTGTTTGAAAGTCAGGCCAAATATGGAGACGGGCCGGATCCGGCCCACGGGCCACAGTTTGGGGACCCCTGCTTCATAGCGATACTATGGAAGCCGAAAACGGCCTGGCAGGTTGAATGACAGAACCCCATAAGCTTCTCTACATGGTGCGTTCTCTGACCTCCGGACATTAGCGGACCCAAACGGCCCAACTCAGTACGCCATAATATACCTTTGTCATTTATCTACAAGCCACAGTAAAACAAAGCAGTTTGTCAGAGAAAATGTCAAACACAATTAAATTAATCAAATACAAATTGATCAATTCAAATCAAATTGTACGAAAATAAAAAAAAGCATTGTAGCAGACTAAGTTAGGCCGACTGGCTGTTTGGGTGCGGTGATGTCCGGAGCTCAGAAAACGCACCATGCGGGATCTGTAGGTTTTGTTAACTTGTTTGTTTAGGGGTTTTAGGGAAATAAAGGGAGTGGGCTGGTGCATGAGATGTAATCAAGTTATTTGAGAAGCACAGATCCACTAATAAATAAAAAAATAGACCAAAAAAACTACTTTTGTGGAGTGTTGTGTATCTTTCTGGAATTTGGCTGCATCGTATCGTACTGTACGGAAGACAAATTCTTTTTTTTGCTTTTACCTAAATGGAATCAATATAGATTTTTGAAAAATGTGTCATATCAATGTATCTGTAGTGCTGTGGAAAAAAAAAAGATTCTAATATGTTTAGTGCACACATCCCTCACTGTGGTTCACCCTCAGATAATTATAATTGACCCGAGGCAAGCATGCGATTAGACGACTTTATGTTTGCATCAAATGTACATGAAACAACAAAAAGTAGAGCCACAACAGGAAGAGTAATTTCATAATTTTCACATAATTTTATTCCTATCAGTGGTTTTTAACTGATTCTGTTGTTACTTTCAGATTGATTTTTCAATACGTATCTGTACCTTTTACATCCCTACATAAAATTGAAAGTTAAATACAACCCTTGTAATTTACAAGGACAAAAATCACAGCTAAAAATACGCAAATTCTTGTTTAACCCGGCTGCCTAAATGTAATAATTTATCTTTCCATATAAAGTAAAAAAAAAATGTAATTGTGAGGTAGCTTGGAGCATTTTTTTTCCTGATCTCACACGCTACGCAAGTGTAGATTAAGAAGTGCAAGAAAGGATTAAAAATAAACCACAACTCGTCTCAAATAAGATTCAGTTTTTCTAAATAAATAAATAAATCCTGCCTGTGATTCACAGCAGCTTGACAACTCATAGTTACAACATTTATGGCCACATGGGTGGCATTTTTGTACATCACTGCATAGGAAAACTAACACTTGCCAACAGTTTTTTTCTTTGCCATCTGTCGTGTAATCAAAAGGGTAAAAATAGTTTCTGAATCTTTTAAAATGAGATGACGTAAATACTTCTGTGATGAAAAACCCTACTAAAGTGCTTTACCTTTATTCTGAGAGCAGACTCGTTGTGAGTGTGAGACTTGGAGAGTTTCCTCATGATCTCCACCCCGCTTACAGGACCAGAGTTGGCTTCTTTGGGCGGGGGTCGACTGCATACTCCTTCCAACAGCATGGTGTGTTCACTCACTGTGGCTTCACAAAAATGACAAAAGTAAAACTCCAAGAAAAAAACAACAACCTGTGATTCATTTTTATCCAACTGCTAGAAGGTTAAGAGTTTCACTGATTGCTCACAGTAAAATCCCATGCTCCCACCTGCGTCATATTCAAACTCGGCTCCGTCACCGCTGGTGTCACTCTGCAGCGCAGCGCCGTTGTCAAGGCCGTGGATTGTGTCTCCCAGGCTCGGCTGAGGCTCTTTGGGCTTAGTGAGCTGGTTGGGTTTAATCAGACCAATGGCCTTAAATCCCTGAGTTACGACTATGAACTTCATCCACTGTCGGGCCAAAGCCACCAGGCCTTTTTTTAGAGTCACCAGAGCTGGAACGCCATCATTCTGGAGGACAGCAGTTTATGAAAATGACAATTAGTGCTCCTGCTCAATGTTAAAAAATATCAACAACTGTCTGTGAATACAATAAAATATCACCTCAGAAAATATTTAAAGGAATACAGATCACAAATACTAAACAAAATACTTCATGCATGCCAATAAATATTCATTCATGAATATGAATACTCAATTTTGTAAGACTATATAATTGTAATTAAAATGCTGTTTGGAATTTAACTTCTATGTATCTTTCATTGGTCATTTTCTTGTTAAGAAATGAATATTTTTTTTCTTTGTTTAAAATAAATCTAAAATCTATTTAAATCTAAGATGCAAGGACTCAATACTTTATTTTAAATTCTAACTTTTTTAAGTAAAACATTTGTTATTCCAGTCCTATAAAAACTCAATCTAAAAGGATGGTGACTTCTGATGTTTGAGTAGAAAAATCAGGAATTTCCCCCTTAACCAAACGGGCATAAATATAGAAGAGTCAGAGGTTCAGCACGGACCATGGTGGCCTCTTCGATCACAGAGTAGTCAGCCTGTTGCAAGTAGCGATGCAGGATGTTGCAGAGCATACAGGAGGGATTCTCGTGCAGGTAGCGGGATCGTTTGGTCACGCGATTGTACTTGCTGCGAATGGGGATGTGGATGCTCTTTTTCTGCAAAAAAAAAAAAAAATTCTTCCTCAGTTAAAGTTTAATGTCCAAAAACACAGAAAAACACCAACTAGGAAGCAAAAAACAGTTTAAATTTTCCGTTTAAAAAAAACAATTGAATTCTTGATTAATAATAATTACTACAAACCTCAAGAGCTTCTGTCATGATGCAGCCCATCACAGCACACACTCGCAGAGTTCCCTCCATGTCAAGTTTGCGTAGAGAGGACTTGAGCTGGTCAATGGGAACCAACCAGGCGCCAATGGCAGGTGTGGCTGTGCTGAGCAGATTCAACTGTCTGAACACAACAAAGAAAACTCACTATTAATCCATATAAGACATTTTATGCTCTTGAATTCATTTTTGTTCAAATTCTTTTTTTTTCTTGAAGTGTAAAATTTCTTTTTTTTTATTCTCTAAAACCACATAAACAGAGTTTAAAGAAAACTAAATATAATGCAAGTCAGCTCTGCTTTGGCAGTCAAGTGTACAGTTTGTGATAATTGGTCACTGGGGATTTTTTTTTTTTTTAAACAAATTAACTTCTAAAAATATCATTCCACTTCATTCTAGTTAAAGTAAAATGCTTTCTCCTCACATACCTGGATATGGATGAGGAAGCTGAGCGCACATTGGTGGGGGCAGCGAAGCTGAACCAGATCTCTCTGATGGTCAGCTTCATGCTGCTGGAGTCGGGGGGTGGAGGCATGAGGGGAAGGTCTTTCTTCAGGTCGTCTGACTCCACCCCTTCATCCTGTAGTGTAGAGGACACACTAGTTTAAGACACTAATTCAACTTTATTGATCATTTTTGAATGACTCCGTAACCCTTGTGTTATCCTTGGCATGTTTACATAGAAAGTGGGGTCATCTGGACCCCATAAGAGAGCACAACATTTATGGGAAAAATGATTTCCAGCAACTCAAATATAGATGGGACACACTGCAATAGAGATAGGGATAGACAGATAGATTAAAGAGAAAAAAATGAGACTCTTCTCTAGTATGAGAGAAGACACTGGTAACAAAATATTACTTTAAAGATTTGAAAGAAATATCCTTTTTCTGTCCTCTGACCACATTTTCTGTTTTATCCATTCGTCTTAGCCTGACTGTTTAAACTTTGATCAGGGATATTTTCTATAAAAGATTTCTGAATTTTCACTATAAAAGCACACTTTGAAGTATCTTACTGCTTGCTGTTTAACTCTCCCATGACAAAGGTGGACAGGATTTTACGTCTGCCACAGACACCAGTGAAGATAAAAAAAAAAAATTCAGCGCACACAGCTAGTGTAATAGAACTTGTCACACTTTAGTATAAACGACAAGGTCTGCTATCTAAATGCTTTTTATCTCTCATCCATGAGAAATCTGCTGCCCTTCCAACTAAAATGAAGTTGCAGTTGGACATTTGTTTTCCCATTGATGTCGTATTTTAATTTCTTTATGTTTAAGTCGTTTGCCTTTGATTTTCTCTAAAAAGACAGTTTAGAAAATCTGTAAAAACACTTGAAAACATGAAAATCCTTCTTTAAAGCTGATGCAGAACATCCTCCTGTCCTCCTCCTTGCATATTTCTTGGTTGTATTGTAGAACTTTAAGAAATCCAGCAAATTTTTTAAGATTTTAGACAAATAAATCTTATTGTTGAAAAACATTTAGATTCTTAAAAAAACTAAGAGTTCAAATCTGCATCATCTAAAATGTCTTAAGTTTGGACTTTTTTGTTGGAACTGTGATGAATGCATCTTTATTTGAGTAGAGACATTTGTCTGCACTGTACCTGATCGTCTGAGTCCGACTGGTCGTTGACATCGGAGTTTGGACTGGTAGCATCATGCTGCAGGTTGTCATCAGACACGTCGGTGCTGTAACCACTTCCTGTCTGAGAGCCAGTGGAACCATTCGACTTGGACGTCCCAGTCTTCCCTCCATTCTCAAAGTGGCCCATCACTCCGAAGGCGTTGTAAAGGACGGCTCCAGACTGACGACCTCCTGTAAAGACATCCAGCCAAACATTCACTAATCTCTGCACCAAATCATCCGACTTTAACCTGACAGTCACATTGGCTCACCTTTGACTGTGAGGTTCTCTATGCCACATTCAAACATGATCCAGCCCCATTTCTCCAGAGAAGCAGCAGATCGGCCCAAATCATTCCCTGCTTGGGTGTCCGTTTCATCCACTAATGAAAACTCCTCCATTTCCTCCAGACCAAAAAGGACTTTGGACTTCTCAAAAGGAATGGCTGTGATAGCACATGTGCCAATGTCTGTTCAAAGGGGACGTAAAACCACGATTAGCAAGAACGACATACAGCATGCGGATTTGCATTTCATTGCAAAACACTTCCCACTTAAAAGTGTCAATGAGATTAAACTGAAACAAAGCAAAGATTCAAACCTGTGGAGTCCAGGCCTCGGAGCTGGCTGTGAATGCGGTGAATATTGAGTCTCGCTGCGATCTCTTTGCCCTTCTCGATGCCAGCATTGGAACGCAACGAGCCGGAAGACTGAGGCTGCATCTTGGTGGCCGAAGCATACTTCTCCAACATGACCGAAGGTCGGCCCTGTTCTGTGGTGTTGGGAGTCTCCTCTACAATGCCCCTAATGAAATAAGAAACAACAGTTCAACGTTTTTCATCAGACTTATTGGAGGCACAAAGAAAATATCAAGACTGACCATTCAATTTAGGAGACAAAATTTAGGGTGAATTTTCTGGGATGACAAGACCTCCACATGTTAGTCATGTTAGTATTTGTTTAAAAAAAATCTCCTCTTGTAGACAACGCCAAACAGTTAAAGCTACATTTTCTTTTTTTTTTGTTCAGAATTCCTCAGACGGCCCGTTTGCTCTCAACATGGTGGTTACTTATTTCAACAGCCAGGAGCACACTAAACAAAATTTATGAGGTTGAGAAAGGGCAAGACTCATTTAAAATTCTGAGCAATGATCTATTAAATATGTGAATACGTGTGGTTAGAGTGATGCATCGGTGTGTGGTTTGAGCCAATTCGTGTGGCTCTTTTGTCTGACAGAAAAAGCTCAACTTGGTAAGAAAAAAAAGCATTTTCTTTTAAGTCTAAATGATTAAGATTAAATATCTGTACAATTAAAAGTGTTGCAAAAATGTCAAAAATAAAATAAAATAAAAAATCACAACGACAGTGTAAGACTATCATGGGTGGACACATTACCTGTTCATCCTGAATTGTGTTGCAATCCTGTCGAAGCAGAGTGCCACCAGAGACACGTGTGTGACACACTTGCTGGAGCAAGACGGAGAACCTTCCTCTACTGAGGCCTGCAGCAGGCAAAGGTTCACCTGCAGAAATGATGGAACCAATGTAGTAAAAATGAACTAAAATAACATTCTGACAAGAAATTTTGAAGATACTTTTCCACAATAATTAAATGCACTCTTTTTAAATAAAGACTTAAAGAAGGACTCGTTATTTTAAAATGGCAATTTAACCCTTAGGAGTATGCATGTTCATCTTGATCACATGACCATTTTTAAAGAGCATTTCTGTCTATTTAAAAATGCACCGACTCTCCATCATAAGCATTTTTTTATGTGTGGAGGTTCAAACTGTATGCTAGATATGGTTTTGCTTGTTGAGTTTTTGTTTGACCTGAAAGGCTTATAATAAATCGCTTACTCATAAGTCACAGATACAATGCGGGTTTGTTTCATGAAGTAACAAAATACTGACAGTACTTGATAGCGAAAACTGTGGAATAACACTGTTTCTATTGGGTAAAAAAGTAATACGAATCAATACAATTTAGGTTACTGGTTGTTTGTTGAATTCAAGGCAGATTTTGTGGACAAGAAAGGAGGAAGAGGTTTTATGAGCAAATATATTTTAAGATTTCAGATATTTTGATTGGGTGCTGCCTTAAAGTAAACAAAATCAAGAAGGAAGCAGCTTTGATAGGTACAAATTATTTGTGTGGGATCCTTTCATCTGTAAATAGTTGCAAACAAATATATAACTGAAAAATTTTCCCCACATTTACACATTAAAAATTGCATATATATTCATTGTGAGCTAAAAAACTGAACATGCCTTTAGTCTTTTAACACCTGAGGTGTCTCCAGTGACGCTAAAACACAAAAGTAGATTCTCCCTCAGAATCTGCTGGAATTACCTTGATTGTGTTAACAGTTGAAAAGTTACAATTAATTAAAGAACTTAAATACTGGAGCTCCGGTGAAAAGGGTTAATGTGGTCAAAAGTCTCTTATTTTGAAATCTGCTTTGGGAACAAAAGTACATTGTACATTAGCTTCCCTTCAGTGCAAAAACTTCGACTCAAACTTGGTTTGGTTGAAAAATTTCTTTCTATTTTTTTATCACAATATAAATTTTCATTTTAAATAATAATAAAAATGTTTTGTTAAAAATGTTTGAATTTTAGTGTAAAAAAAATATAAATCCCTAAAGTCACAGAGTAGAGTAGGGTTTGCTGGAAAAAAAAAGATACCATACAAGGAAAAATAAACTATTTTAAGGTGAAAACATAAAAGTAAACTCAAAAATATATTAAAAAAAAAACTCTAGGACTCGGATCGGTTAACTTGGTTTATCAATGCAGTTTTCTGCCGAAGTGTTCATGATTCTGTGCTTGATTTTGATCTTTCTGCAGTTGGAGCCGAATCCAAAGAACACTCTGAGCCTCATTATTCTGGGTCACGGGTCTCACCTTGGGGATGGAGACATTGGCCTGAAGGCCCTTGATTTTCACATTATCGGGCTTGACAGACAGCTCTGTCTGGCCATGGGAGATGTTGAGTGAACCGGGGGTCGTGCCCTCTGTCTTGGACAGCTTGGGCTCCTGTTTACCCGTTTGGCTCTGTATGGATCCACATTCAGAACAATGGTACATCAGTCACTGGCCAATTAATGTCACTTTAGCTCAGTTTTAATCTGAAAAGCTGATTTTGTTAAATAAAAAGGCAGAATTGCATAGTAAAACATGCAGTCGAGTGAGTACGTACAGACTCTGTGACTGTTGACTTGCTTATCTGATAGGCTTCATTGAGAACTTTTCCATGTAGGTTGTCTAGGATGGCAGCTGGGTGTCGAATGCTTGCAAAGTGAACCATTGACTCAATGTATCTAAAAGAAAAATAAAAACGTCATTTCATTTCACAAAGTTAAGGAAAATATCGATGTAAGAAGAAGAAACATCAGATATGCTGTATTATATAATCAATGCATGTTCCTTTTTTGTTGCCAAATATAAGCTGAAATAAAACCATCTGAATTAAAGTCATAGTCACTTGTTGAGTTCATTTTCTAAAATTGTGGATTTTTAAAAAGCAACAACTGGTTAGCTACCTGTCCAAGGATTCAGCCACTAAGGGGGTAAGTACCACATTGATGGCCCCCTTCACTTCCACAATGGCAGTGGTTCTGGTCTGAGCCAGGGGCTGTTCCAGGCTCCAATCATCTGTCGTGGTGTCCTCATCTGTGTTCTCCATGGCCCTCTTATCCAAGGGGGTGTAAGGTGTACTGTGAAGGAAAGAGAACACGTTTACTGTCTTCTGAAACTTTCTAGCAGAATAGATATAAAAAAAATGATTGCATTTAACTAAGAAAGTAGAATAAAGACAGTAGTTTATTGTTTAGAGGTAAAAAAATAAAATAAAATAATAAATACCCGTTGGTTTCTCCCATCAGCTGAAGTCCTCTGTCTAAAAGAGAGCTAGCTGAGAGGCCCTGCTTTACCAGCTGCAGAAGAAGACAAACTAGTTAAGAATCATTAACTTATGATAAAATGTATGACTATTCTATGGGCAGATGGTAAAATGTACAAATACATCAGTGGATAAATTCTGTTAAAATCAGTGACCTTAAAGCTGGGGACAGAGAGCTGGTCAAAAGAGGAGGAGCTTTCTTCACTGGTGGGCGTGTCCAGATCCAGAGGTCGATGCAGAGAAGACTTGGATGTCCGTTTATTGGTCGGCTGTTTGACAGACCAGTTTGACACCTAGTGCACATAAAAGCCACATATTAGACAATATCCCACTCCAATAAAAATTGTGGTTTTAACATGTTCTTGTAGCATTTTCTCATGATGGAGGACATATGTAAAATAATTTAAGATTAAAACTGCCTTTCTGAGTATTTCTTTATTCAAATTGTGATGGATCAGGAGTAGATGAAATCCGTGGATTGAAAAAAACTCAGGTTAATGATACATGGGCGGGGCCACAGTCTCCTTTCTCCACTTCAATTCTGATCCAGCCACTTGCAGGCAAATAGATCCTCATTTTAGTTATGCATGACTGTATAACTCATACAGTATATTGCTTGTTGTTTTTGTTTTTTTTGCTACACTAATGTTAGTTTGGGGTTGTGAGAGGCTGTAAGCTAATGGCAGAGAGTGTATCAAGAGAATGCTAGAATTTTAGAACACTTGACAAATGCAGATTGTTAAGTGAAAGTAGGCCACGGAGAATTTTCACTTGATAAAAAAAACATATTCTTACTAGACCCCAAGTCATTTAAGCTATGGAGCAGCATTAGGCTTCAATAACACTGAAGTTATTTTCACATCACCCTTGGCAACGCACTTTCAGACGACCATTCTAAAGAAAGTCGCGTGTGCTTTGGGGTCTGCATTGAAAAACTGTCACGTTCATGCTCCACTATGAATGTTTTTTCAACCGTTTTTGTGTTTTAAGAACAAATGTGATCATTGAACACGTGATGAAAGTTAAACCAAGTCAAACTTTGACCAATCGGGGACTTGGATTTGATATCTATGCATGGATTGCGCCCTTAGGTGTCGTCGGTGACGCTTTAACACAAAATCTTTAACATACTGTATAACTTTTCTGCGTAATTCCAGCAGATTCTAAAAGAGAAAAGCAGCTCGAAATTTGCACCGAAGACATGTTCTATCATCAGGTAGCTATAGTCCAGTGTGAACACCATGGGCTAAACACGCATGCCAGGTGTGAACGTAGCATAACAGGAACCACTGCATCAAATTAAAGAATGTACCTGATAGTGGGCCAGGTAGCTCTGGTAGCACACCATGACATGTGGTTGCCTGGTGACAGGGCCCGGTTCTGCAGTCTTTTCTGCCTCCATGGAGCTCTCCTCCTCCATAGCCAGTGCTGAGACGAACGAGGCCTGGGAGGTGTGAGTGGGTAGAGGATGGGGTGGCAGCGGGGGCAGTATTGGGGGTGGCGGCAGAGGGCGTGGCTCTGTGATCAGTTCCCCATTGAGCACATAGGTGAGAGGGCCCTCAACACTGTGATAGATGGAACTCCGGCTGCACAAAAAGAACAATTATTAAATCATGGCTTGGTTAAAAACATGTTTCAAAAGTTTTTTCTGCTTTATAATTGAGATGCATTCCAAAATATCTGAAGGGTTTCATGCCATTTATCACAGGCTGCTGAAACTTTTCATTAGCTGCATTGATTATTTGTGATTGTACCAATAGAAAGACATAAAAATCAATGGGAGAACAAATTATGGGAACAGAGGTAGTAGCAAAATGAGAAATCCAATTTCTAAAACATTCCAGAGGTAAGCGGCAACCCATGGATCAAGCATCTCATTTGCTCTAACGCTTCAACATCCCGTCTATCTGGGCATGTATGATTGAATCAAAGTAATAAATTAAAGTCCCAACGTGCTTGGCTGGAGGGAACGTTGTTTGACACAATCCAATTCACCACTTGCTGGGCAGGAAACATAAGAATGACATAACAGAGGTAATGTATTCCTGTACATGGTTTCATCAAGAAAATTCTAATATCATTTTGCAAACCTTTGGTGAACCAATAGTGGTTATTTAATAAAACTGATTGCTTCCTGTTTTTCATTTTAGTCTGCATAATGTATTAGGTCCAGGAAATCTTTAACTCAAGTAACAAACAACAATGTAGACTTAAAAAGTTAACAGTGGACAGTGTAGCAAGCTGGCAATTGCCCCCGCCCAGGGTCCAGGAGAGCTAGCGGGGTCGCTGCCCTGGCTAGGGATTTTGATCCCCTGTACAATTGAGTTTGACACCCGTGTTGTAGTCATTAGTAAGCTGCATGCACTGGCTTCAAACGAACTACAAACACACAAATGCTGCACACAAGGGGCGTTCATGTAATACGCAAGTCCCCATAGGATGCCCTCACAAACTATAGCATGATTGTCTAACTTCCTGTATTTTAAAAGACAGGGTGAAAGCAAATAGAGCATCCTTATCACTTGAACACCACTTCCGGGCTCGAAAAAAGGATAACTACATACATGCCTGCATCTCACCTATTTTACCCTTATTACCCTTTCCAACTGTCGCCCACAGTATGTCCATAGAGAAAATGTGCATAAGTCTCCTAGTCTCTTTCATGCTTATATCATTTGAGTATTTCTCAGGAAACTATCAGTACTTTGACTTTGCAGAACTCTGTTACTTTAAGTATCCAACCTGTAGCTTTCCATGTGGTACGGAGGTTGCTGATTCTGCTGCGTCTGCTGCCGTCTCTTCTTCTTGCGGCCTGGATAAGTCCCGGGACCCTCATCGGCGCTGCTGATTGGCTCAAAGTCCTCCGTCGCGGAAAAGTAAGCCTCACTGTCTGCCACGGACATGCTGGAGTCAGCAGAGCGATACTGGTGGAAGGTGTTGGAGTCCGCTGAAGGGGTGAAGGGGAAGGAGCCGTAGCTTCTCCGCTGGCGAGGGGAATCCAGGACGTTCTCGTCGCTGCGAGAAACCTCGCTGCTGAACTGGACTCCCCCGGAGAGGACCGGAGGCGGCTTGTCTGTGAAGACGGCGGCTGACAGGCTCTTGGTGCTGCCCAGACGACCGGACTGGACAGACGACTGGCGCTTCAGAGGAGAGCAAAGGGGGGAGCGTACAGAGGAGCGGCTCTGGGAGCTGTTGGGAGATACTGGAGAGACCTCTGGGACTTCTGTGAGGGTGCTGCAAAGTCACAAAAAGCAAAATATGATTTGTAAAACACTTTCTTATAAAATTTCTGAGGATATTAATCACAGTGCACACAAAAAAGGGTTTCTAACTCACTCAGCGGGGCTTTTGCCGTTCATGGTGTACAGACGCTCTTCTTGGCTCGGTGAAGGGCTCTCCCTCTCTCCAGCCAGCAGAGGTAAGGCGGCACTGGAGGAGCTATTCTCTTCAGAGGAGGAGGCAGAGCTATGGGACCGCTGGGGCACCTGGAGACTGAGGTGCTGCTGTCCAGGCCTCTCAGGAACCTCAGGAGGCAGGCAGGGAGAGCGAGTCTCTGTTTTGAGTCCCACAACTTTCCCTGAGAACAGAAAGAATCATCAATAAATTAGATCAAGCGAGGGATTAAAGGGGGAAAAAAAACGTAATATTTAAACAGTTACAATCTAAAAAAAACTATAGAGAAGAACCAGAAACCTTAGTGCTAGAAAAAAGACATTTCTGTATTATTAATGGAACATAACATTGCACGCTGTAACTATTTTTTACTAAAGAGCTGTAAGAAATCGCCAGAAGCAACTCCAAAGGCTGAATCACTCCTGCAGATTATAGCAGGAAGTGTTACAATAAATCTCTGAAACTCCATACCATCCACTTTTGGAGTTTCTTTAGTAATAATCCACTCCTCAGGCTGCAGCAAAGACTGGCCGTAACACATGTCGGGCTCCGTGCTCGAAGAGGAGAATGCAGATGAGGAGGAGGGCGTGAGCTCCTCCAGCTTGAAGAAGTCCAGGCCCATGTTGGTTCCCCCGAAGAACCTGCAGCCTCCGAGGCATCCACAGCGGTTCCTGCCTCGTTTATTGCGAACGCTAGCATCCTCGGGCCAAAGGAACCAGAGTCTGAGGAGAAGGGAGAGTGAGGTGTGGGTGGTGAGCGGCTGCTGTCAGGGGAGACTCTGTGCCATGAGGCTTCATTATCTTTTACAAAAATACATCTGCTGTGATATGTGTTGCAGTGGTAGATGTGGCTTTTTTACCTGTCTCCATTCACACTTGAACAAATGCCTCAGACTTAAAGTGAAGGTTTATTTGAACATAAAGGCCCTATTATGATCAGCTTGAATAAGTTAGATCAGAAACAAAAATTAGCTCATTTAGAAAACATCGTGGGCTGGACAGGCTGCAGACTGCATCAGTGAGTCACTGTACAGAGGTGTGATATAAGCGATGAGTCAGCTCCTCTTACGACAGCTTTGATTTCACTTTTGTGCAAAATGTGTTTTCTCATCAATAATGTCTCATTTAGGCTAAAAGATATAAAGCTAAAAATGATGACTAATGACTTAGATAACCATGGCAATACTAATACTTTGGCCCAATCTGAATCCTTCCCCTTCATTTGAAGGGGCAGTGTAAGTGAAGTCATGTCCGGGAAATGTATTTTTTAAATTTCATCCTCCAAACGGAGGGATATAAAGGCCTCCGTCGCGGGGGTAAACCATGTCACGCTGAGAAGCACTTTTCTTCATGTGGGTGCGCTCTGAACGACATAAGTTTACATAAAAATGTAAGCAATGACTTCTTGTTGTAGCGTGACCTTTAAAAAGCTACATAGCCGCTGTTGTTATTTATATTTGAGTACTCGAAGCTCTGCGCTAACGCTAGCTGACTGGCAATTATTGGTGACATCATCGAACGAAAGTGACGTCTGAAATATGAGACACTATTTTTTCATAACTCTCCGTTTGGAGGGCTAAATGAAAGGGAAGGGAGAAGGGAAGAGTTTGGATTGGGTAGGAACAAAATGTGTAGAATATATATATATATATATATATATATATATGAGTTGGAAGAAGAGGCAAACCTTTTGGTCTGAGCATCATGCAGTTCCAGAAAATGCCTCTGAACTTCACATTTGGCTGGGTGGTCAGCGGCCAGGGCGATATCTGCTGTGATGAGGTTCAGGTTGACTGAACCTGCCTCCAGCCAGACAGACCGCCGCAGCAGAGGGGGCTGACCGAGACCCAGCGGCTGACCGGGACCTTGACCCTGTCCTCCCAGGTGCAGCCGGGTCGCCTCGGTGTGTTGCTGCTGCTCAATGTACTGTCGGATGTTTAGGTCCTGCACCACCGCGCTGATCCCCTCGCCCACCGCCTGGTTGTGCAGGTTACAGTTGGCTACACGGATAACACTTGTCTGGAGAAAAGTGGCAAATAAAAAAATATGTATAAAATCTGCACAAACATCATGTAATCATCCATGAAATGATAAGGGTACCTTTATATTGGCAGCACAGCCATGCTCCACAACAAAGAGGTCAACTCCATCCATGGCCAGTCGTGTCATGGTGTATTTCAGCTCCTCTGATGTGCGGCAGTGACCAGGCAGGCAGCTTAGCTGAAAGACAGCCATTGTTTACAAAAAAAAGAAAAAAAAGTAGCACTTGTTCAGAGAGAAAGCTCTTGTTTAGCTTCAGACGTTGTTTTACATTTTGCTGCAGAGCCTGTGGCCACAGCTGCTCAGCTGTCAGTAAACTAATGAGGGCTCTTGGGCAGAGTTTTTAAAAATATCCTTATTAGTATTCAGATTTTAGCAAAACATCTTTAGGAATAAACTTCTTTTGTCTTCCTGAACAGAGTAGCATATTTGCTGAGAGCGCTTTAAAAAAAAGATAAGACATTTGTTTTCAACTCTGGAAAAAGTGTCTTTTTCTGACTCACTGTAGACGTTCAGTGTTCTCCATCATTATCTGACCACATTTGAACATTTTGTTTCACACATGACAGATCCACCCAACATCCAAAGCTGACAAACGCAGCCTCCGGCCATAATGATCTCATTTAACAGAGTGAAATACACAGCTGCATCAGAGAAACTCACAACGTGTGTAAAAAAGTGCATAGATTCATGTTTAAAGGGTAACCAAACTCTAAATCAACTTTTTTTGGCTGTTGAACTCTATAAATTGAGTTTTAAAAGTGCTGTAGGTGGTCATAGCTAAATTTTTAACAAATTATAATAAACTTGCTTATTTCTTGAAAATATTGTCAGAAACCGTCTGTGTGCCTCCCGCTACAGGTTGAATCAACCTATATTGAAGTTGAATTTCGCAATTGGTAAAAGTGTGCAAGTCCCACGTGATGATCTGCAGCTCCAGTAATGATAATAGTCCTGTTCTCCAGCCCCACCCCTCTGACGAGATTTTCAAATTTCGGCTGTGGGCGAAGTCAGCCTAGTACTAGTGTGTACCTTTGCATTGCAGATGCGGCGATCGACGCCATGCTGGCAGATGACGGAGGACTTGGGCTGCTCCAGGTTGAACTCTCGAGACACCACGTGGAAAAGAAAAGTCTCACCCCATTCGATCATACTGGCCAACTATTGACCAAACAAAAGAAGGAATTGAAACCCAAAACAAGACACCAGACTAGCAGAATGGCCTAAAGATACCTGAGGAATCGTGACCCTGCCGGTGAGGCCCCCAGCCTGCATGTCGATCAGCCACGCATACTCCAGCGTGTCACTGCCCAGAGGCAGGCCCTGAGCTGAGAACATGGCGTGAGCCCTCATCTGGAGGCCAGACAGACTCAGGTGTCCGTCTCTCAGCACCCCATCCGCTGTGGGACGCTGAGGGCAGAAGAAAAGAATCAGAGGTCAGCATGCGATCATAAAAAACCCTGCAAACACCAGCAGAAAATGAAGGTAGGAAATATTTCATTAAAAAAGCTGTGAATATTTTCTGCCATTCTTAATAAGAATTGAGGCTGCACAACCTCTGTGGGGAGTTCAGGAAAGTTACGCCCTCAGCAGCAAAGGATTTACCTAATAAGTAAATTTGAAATTCTATGTAGTTGTAAAATATGCAGTTGCTTTAAAAAAAAAGCTAAAAACCTGGAAGCAGCAAGCACAGTTCACATTATGCACATTAAGCTTAGCACATGTTTAATCCGGGATATGTTCCTACAGCCTTTCTGTATCCAAATTTAAGAGCGGATATGCATGGGTATGTTCTATTGTTACAACACAAAATGTGCAATACTTTATCATTTCTTGATGCTTCTGCTGAATTATGTCAATCTGAGTGTCTCTTTAACAAACAATTTTCTAACTTTCACTATTTTTTTGATTTTTGAAAAAAAATTAGAGGTATTCTAAAAGTGAAAAATAAATTAAAGCAGAATGGAAACAAACAGTTAATTGGTTTGAACAACCTGGTAGTTGTCACTGATGAAGATGTGAACGGGTGATAAAAGCATCTGGAGTTTGGTTTCTTTGTAACCCTTTTTCATCTCGAAGCAGAGCCGCTCCAAGAAACCAGATGGACCTTCAGGACCTTCACTGCTGCAGTGCTGAAAAAAAAATAGATAAAAATACAATTTACGTCTCATGGGAAATATAAATAAAAACAAAAGATCTTTTTCCCAAACCAAAATAAAATAAAACAATAAAATGTAAAAATAGGTAAATTAGGTAAATTAATTTGGTAAATTTTCTTGGACTAAATTGTTTGATTTAATATTGAGCCTATAAATAAATTACTTTTTTATTCATGTAGTGCATGATATTTTTGTTTTAAAAACAACATTTTTGAAATATTTGATGCTTTAAAATTCTAGCTAAAGATTAAAAGCATGGAATTGCTTAATTCACGTTCAAATGGTCTGATTATTCATAAATTATTTTTTTTTTTTATGATTGTATAAAAAAAGTTAAAAGTTTGGCGCAATTAAAAAAATTATTTTTGTCAGGAAAAAAATGCAAGACTAATATAAGAAACTACTTCTAGCAAAATCTAACTCCAAATTTAAATCGATACTGTATTTTGTGGATAAAGATCAATTTAAATTGATAGATCAGTTTCTTCAATGGAGCCTTGAATTAGTGTTTACAACAAGCCAACTTTTTCTTTTTTTTTTAAATTAGATCAGCTTACTTTAAGTTCACATTTCCCCAACCTAAATGACCTTTTATTTTTGTTTCTCTTTTATAGTCATCCAAATCTGCGTGTGTGTAAATCTCGCACCAGGCCGTACCCATATCTGCAGCAGGTCTCCAAGGTGAACAGCCTCTGGCATGTTTACTCTATTTTTTAACACTATTTATTGTTTAGTTAGTTGTCCTCCCACGATAAGGTTTAATTTATCTGATGAAAAAACTCCTTCAGAATTTGAAAAAGCACCATGATAAATATTTATGCGATTTCAATGCGATTACGGAATTTCAAAAGGTATATTTTACAATTTCAGGGTTAAGCTTTAAACTTGAATTCACTTTCAATAAATGAATAAAAAGAAAATTAACTTATTACATTCAGAATGCTTGAAGCAAAGGCACAGCTGAGTCAGACAAGATAATCAGCCAATTTAGAATAAAATGATTTTAATTAGTTTTAATTGCTACTTTTTAAATTTTTTTCATTCATATTCTTGGCTGCTTTGTCCCTTTCGGGGTCACGGGGGTGCTAGAGCCTAACCCGGCTACTGATGGGCGAAGGCAGAGTTCACCCTGGACAGGTCGCCAGTCTGTCTCAGGGCCTCAATCACACTCTCAATCACTCTCACATTCACACCTAGGGGCAATTTAGAGTCACCAATGAACCTATGAAGCATGTTTTTGGACAGTGGGAGGAAGCCGGAGTCCCCGGTGAAAACCCACGCATGCACAGGGAGAACATGCAAACTCCACACAGAAAGGTCCAAGTTGATGTTTCTGTTTCAGGTCAACCAGCCGGGATTCGAACTGGGGCCTTCTTGCTGTGAGGCAAGAGCGCTAACCACTGCGCCACTGTGCAGCCATAACTGCTACTACAAAATGTAATTATTCAATTTTTGGCTCAAAACCTTGTTGAACCTTGAAATCAAGGATAACAACAAAATAATTACTTAATATAAAAAAAGGAAAATTAAATAAAAAGAAAGCATTAAAAATATTTTTAAAAATATCAATGAATAAAATAAAATACAATTTTAAATAAATTGATACATATAAGATTGTCAAAAAAATCCAGAGTTAGATTAGTGCTGGGGAGAATTATCCTAAATATCGATAGTATCAATCTCAAATTGGTATTGGATTCATACCGACCCGCAGATATCGATATTTCCACTCGTTTGAAACTTTTCTGTATCTGCAAAAAGAACCTGTTATTGTTCTATTAACAGACTATCCATTTCCTATTTATAGGAAGTTAGAAATTATTTATATTTCTACCAGTTGTTTTTCAATCCATAAAAATGTAGATTTCTTTTTTTCTTTTAGTTTGTTGACTGTTTTGCATTCGCTTCTTCACTTTTTATTTAAGTTCAATAAGTTTTTATTTTAATAAACTATTTCCATTTAACCAAAAAATATTTTCCTAAATCCAAAGTACTTTAAAAAAACAAAAGCAACAAAAAATCAGCATTCATTTCTGTGACTGGAAACTAGAAAATGAGACCACAGATGGGCATTGAACTCACCATGGGCAGCCGTCCATGAACTTTGTAGAGGTTAATGAGTACAGTAATGTCCCAGGGCCGCAGGTCTAAGGGGTGGATGGACGTTTCTTTCTGTTCACTGTCCTCCATTCCTAGAGGAGACCAGCCGAGGCCTGAAGAAGTCGCTGTGGACAACACCGGGCTCGTCAGAGCCTCCTCAAAGTCAGTGTACATGTCATCTTCACCAAAATAGTTTTCCTAAAAAAAAAGAGTGAAATCGAGACTTTAAAATAATATCTGTGACACTGATATCTTGAAGACTTTAGATGGCGTTTCCAAACCTTTATGGCGATCAGGGCCCGGAGTAAAGGCCCGTAAAGAATGATTTGGGAATCGGGAGACATTTCCATCTCCACGTGAAGCCTGTCAGGAGGAAGCTCGGAAGGGTCGCTGGGAAATCGACCGTGAGAAGCTGACGCAGATGTGGTGGTGTAGCGAGGTGGAGCATTCTGGGGCATCGAGGCGTGCTCGGGGGGTCGCAAAGCTGACAGCATGGACTCTTCCATCTCAGAGACTAAAAACCAACACAAGTAGATTAAAGTCATAGGGCACCGTACAGAATAATGATTCTAAGTGAAGCTTACATGACTGCTTGAGCTGCTCGTCAGCCTTTTGGGGATAAATGGGATGCCAGGTGTAGTCAATGATGAGTAAGAAGTTTGGCACACTCCAACAGTCCACCCAGCCATTTCTGATGAAAAAAAAGATTTAAAGTCTTTTAGTTATAATGCTGCGTCATCATTTTCTACTTGATCGTTTGCTTTATGACCCGTTCAAATGGAGGACACAGAGTAAAGGCAACAGACAGCAAATGGGTCATGCCCAATTTCTTAGCACTCATCCTGAAAGTGTTTGATAGTCGCCTCCCAGGAGATGAGGAGGATTCTTACAGTGCTGCATCGGTACAGCGAGGCTGAGGGCAACGCTCTTTGCATAATAAATGATGCAAATGGAGTTATCACATTCTGAATTCATAATGAACGCCTTTAAACTTTTGCTGATCTTCACAATTATGCTGATGGTGTGGCAGTGAGTTAACCGGGGAGATAAAAAAAGGAGCATAACTGTTCTGCAGATCACAAAGACTGGAAATTTTAGCTCCAATAAAAGCTGCACACTCATCGGACTAATCCTCAACACTAATTACATTAAAGCCTGAATTAAACTAAGATATGCTCTAATGTTTGTCAGCTATAGAGTCGTTTAGATGTGCGTTGAATTCTAGAAAGGTCAAAGGTCAAGTCTCATAAACATGTGGAAGTCAACAATGTTAGAAGCCAAGGATTTGTTACGAGGCTATAGTTGTTTTTAAATACTACAATATGCACCTTTTTTATAAATAGATGGAAACAGATTGCAGTGCCCATTTAAGTGAACCTCTCTGCCAACATTTGCAATGAAATTACACCAAAATGCTGATTACACACTAGTAAAGAACAGACGGTACAGTGACATCGTCAACAAGAAACATTGACATCTACCATCAGTCAAGTTTCAATGACTAAATTATTTAAAATTCTGGCAGTGTATATAATAGTATAATACTCTGTATCATACTTATGTCTTTAATAAGCCTGCAAAATAAATCAAAAATGTCTACCTTGCCATGTCAGCTTGTGGAACACATGTTTTATAGATGTTTACCTTAAATGTTTACACACATGTAAAGACAGATAAACTATTAAGTTTTTTAAAAAGCCCAAGGATAATACTTAACAGTATCTCAGAAAAGTGAATACACCTATTTCATTTTTTTAGATCTTTTTCATGGGACACCACTAGCAAAATGAATTTTTGACACAATGAAAAGTAGTCAGTGTCCATCTGGTAAAGCAGTGTAAAGTAGTTTTTTCTGCAAAATATATCATAATAGAGGGATCAATAGCCAAAACCTCAGCAACATAAGTGAGGGCTGTACTCACTTTTGTGAGATACTTTCCTGCAGTACTGGCCAGAACTTTTTTGTACTATTTTTGGACAATACTACCAAGCAATTGTTGTTCGTTTTGTTTACCCGACATACAAGTTCTTACTTGTCTCCTAGAAACTTAAGATATAATTTATGTTAACTTTTACTCAACTAAAAGTGTTGCAGTGAAATGGAAATGATGTATTAGTCATTTTTTACTTTGTCATTTGTTCATGTATCACAAATCATATTGTCATCGCAATATTGATAGTTAATATCGCATTACGCAAGTTTTCCTCATACCGTGCAACCATAGTTTGTAAACATGGTGGGCGGCCTAAGCTTCATACCATTTGTCTCACTAACCCAAATGTCTTTTAAATCTGTGAGGATTAGGTAATTTAATGCAGAGAAGTTTTTTGTAGTATTCTGATCTGCTAAAAAATAGAAGAATATTGAATGGCTTTAATTAATAAAAGAATCAAAGATATTCGGTATGGCATATTTTAGTCTACTACTAGTAGTATAGATCTCATATTTTAAAGTAATGTGCTATATAGGTCTAATATTAAAACATTATAGTTAAAATCACAACTTATCAGTACAAATTTTCAAGTTTAGTCATAGATTTCTCAAATGCCTAAAGTTGCATTCACACTGAACACGACTTGCGTGGCGGAGGTGGCCAGTTTCAATGTTAAGTCAATGGAACAGACACAACATGAGGTGATCTGAAGTCCAGTGACTTGATTTGAGAGATGGTCGCGGCTTGAAGGTCTAGCAGCAGCTTGATTTGAGCGGCGAGATGTGAATTAGGCGGCGGACTCAAAATTTTAATATCTGAAGTTGGATAGGTCGCCGCGTCGCATCTGCCAATCAGGAACTCAGCTTTCGGCACATGACGTTTTCAGTTACTCGATCAGCGGGTAGAATATTAATCCAAAGCAAGTGTTTTTTTCCTAAACTTTCATCTTTTTCTTTAACACATTGGAGCCTCAGGCTTCCAGAGCTTATCCAGCTACTTTGGGGCAAAGGCGGGACACAGTCTGGACAGATCGCCGGCTCGGGCCTCATTGAGACATTCAAAAAAAAAAGCAAAAGGTCTCCTAATTTTATTTTTTCTCCCTGGGGTAATTATTAAACAGAAAGCCTTCAAGCTCAGTCACAGAGACACAGAAACACAGTGGAAACAGCTGTCATGCAGACACAGGGGATATACATAACAAAAAATAAAATGTTCTCACTCTATTCGTGCTATCTTCCTCCATCTGGACTTGGGGGGCTTTGGGAGGGGGGCTCCTTGATCCCCTGACATGAACATGTCAGGGGGCAGCCTAATGTTCTGGTAGTCTTTGGCCAGGGTGAGCAGGGGACATCGGCTGGGGTGGCACTCTGGCAGAGACAGCCGCATGTCGGTATCTTCCGCCTGACAAGAACGGCATGAGAAAACATGTAAGTCAACACCATTATTCAACCTTTATCTAACTAGAAAAAAAACCCAGTGAGATAAAGATCTCATCTTTGAGGCTGATCTGAAGTCAGCAGAAAGAAAACATAAAATCCACTCACCCTCAAGCTGAAGCGAGTATGGCAAGTGGTAGGAACAAACTCATTGAAAGGCAGAGTGAAGTCTATATTGAGCGTTTCGCCACAGGCTGCCAGGTACACTACAGAAGATCAATAAAGCAATTGATTACTCTGCCTGCTGGAGGATTAGGAAGTGTATTTATACAGTACAATGCATCAAGACTTAATTGAGTTAAAGTAGCTTGTTATAGATGCTAGCTTACAGTGTCCAGTCGAACTGATTGCCGTCATGGTAGCATGAGAACTTCCTACTTCAACCATCTTTTGATCTATTGTAAGGACATCTTTTAACCAAGATTATGCTGTTTTTTGGCAAAATCAAAAAAGCTGTGCCGTTTCCTAGGACATAGTTTCTGCAGAGTGGCCGTAATTAAAAATTTCACTTCAAGCTAGTATGGAGTAAGCCTGCCCCCATTTCCCATTCTCCATCTGTTTATACTCCCTCCCACTAGCTTGGATAATCATCTCCCACTTGACGCATGGTAATGAAGCGGAGGAGAAAGCTTATGGCCTGCCACTTGTAGATTCTACATCACAGCCATGATCTTTTTCAAACTGCATTTTCTTTGTCTGCTCCTGGTTCAAAACAATTTGAATAAATAAATATTTAAAAATGCAATACTGAGCTTAATTTTCTTTGTATGTGTCCTCAATCGTCAGAAAAATGCCCCAAAAACATGCTAAAAACACTAGAAACACAATGTTTATGTAAGTTGGTCTTTAAACTTGTGTAAAATCATAGACTGTACAATCACTGGACATTGGCCCCCTGAGTTCCAAACAAGAAGTACCAGTGGGCGCTTAGAAGCCAAAACCCCATAAACTTCTATTGAGAAATAAACAGATATATTTAATATATAAAGAAATATACAGTAGATATTTTATTTGTCAGAATAACTACAGTATTCTTGCTCTGATATTTTTTTCTTTATCGCAAGTTATTAAAGCTATAAACTGACCAATGAAAGCATGTGGTGCCCGCTGGCTCCACCTCAGACGTGTGATTGACAGTTTCACCAGAGCCGCTTTCAGTTGAAGGGGTGTGAACTTCAAATAAGCTGACTCATGATATGTGACTGTAGTTGCCCTAAAAACGTGACTCAGACCGACTCGGATCAATCACTGTAGTCTGGCTCCAAATGGCAACGCCCATAACGCAGAAAAATGGCGACGGATTTGGCCTCATTTTCACAAGAACCTTCAGAAGTAAGGCATTATCTATGGGTGACATCACACCCCACTTCGTCCAGTGATAATAATATATGTCTATGTAAAGAACAAATGTGTTACCATTCTCCTGCTGTTTGGTGGAACAGTCGATCCAGTTGTGCTGGTTTGCTGCCCAGATCATCTCAAACTGGTGGAAAAGGATCTTGAACTTCCAAGAATAGGGTACAAAGGAGTAAAGATCAGGGGCGCTGTCGCTGGCCCAGTCATGGATCAAATCTGCAGGGAGAGACAGAAATGATTTCAAACTTAACATGATGGTTCAGCATGATTCATCATTTCCAGTGTTGTGTCCGTGGTTTTACTCACCAGTAAAGAAGTTTTTCTGGGCATAGATGAAGTGATAAGTGGCCTTGTAGACCTCAATCTCACACTGCCATGACTGGGGCATGTTCCATATTCGGGGGTAGGTGGCTATCACATGGAACTGAGAAAACAGTGACATTAACACGTCAACAGTGTTTCTTTTTTTTTTTAATTTAAGCTTCCTCTTGGTACTTACTGCTAACATCTCAGCCTCCAGGAGGGTTCTATACTGCATGCTGCTGGTGGTGTCCACATGAAGAAGCTGACCTTTGATGGTGGAGGAATAACCTGAGAAAATCGAAGGAGTAAAAAATAATAAGCTATTGAAAAATTGCTAACATTGCTCTCCGATGTGGATTACAGTGTTTCTGTGTTTATCGCAGGGTTGGGTTCTAAAAATAACCTGCAATAGGTGAAATCCGCAGAGTAGGATTACAGATGCTTCACGGCTGTACAACCCCTCACTACACACTTCATACACTTTTCTCACACTCTTGCTTAAACTTTCAAATCTCAAATTTTGATTGAAAAATAAGTCCAGTGTTAAAAAATGAAAACAAAGATCTGCTTGTGATCAAAGATTTATGTAGATTTGGCGAACTGTATGCGTTTTGTACAAAGGACACGGCACTGAGATAGATTGACAGCAGCCAATCCAGACACAGAACATGTGTAAACGGCACTGAGACAAAAGATGAAATGCCATACAGCAAATGACTACTGTACTGTTGTCTAGATTTTTATCATTCATTTAAAAAATTACATCTATGCATTTTTTCTGTAGTCGTGAGCGGTGAATACTAAACTTTAACACACCTCAAGAAGTACTAACTGCTTGTTGTGTGAATGCTTTACAGCATTCCGTACGATTTTCAGCACGTAAAAACTCAATCACACTTTCAGCTATTTCAGCAATCTTGGTATTAAGACGTTTAGCTCATTCAGGACATTACTGGTTGTATTTTTGGTATTCATAAACTTAATAGTTTTTGAAATATTGAGCAAAATATGCCCCCTAGGAATTGAATGAGAAACTCTTCAAATTTAGTATTTATAGGCAGATTAGCAACAAGTCTTTAAATATATCCTTGGGCTATATTTTCATCTTTATAGTAATTTTCAAAAAAAAATTGACATTGAGCTGTTATATTAGCATTATGCTAGCTCATTTGGGTTACTTGGAATCTACTGAAGTGTTTATAGGCTAATTTAGAGTTTAGCTTCAATTTCAGTTTTTGATTAATTTAGTTACTGAGAAATTTGTGACTATTTTGGAGTTCAACTAGTATTTAAGCAACGTGCTAGCTTTTTTGACTAATTTAAGGTCTTTTGGGCTAATTTAGAGATTAGCTCATATTTAAGAAACACACAAAACACACAAAATTGGCATGTATTGGGGATTTTTTAAGCAATTTTACAACAGGTTTTTTTTAGAAATTTAGGTCAACTTCAGCTTTCATAGTTCTTTAACAAAATTTCCAGTCTTTTAGCAAATTAACATTTTGCAAATAGCTTTTGCATTTTCAGCAAATCCCTTCAGCTATTAAAGTAAATTGTGTCACTATTTCCAGCAAAAAGCATCAGCATCTTCAGTGACTACTTTCAGCAAAAAGCATTCACACTAGCTTTATCACAGTTAATGCAACTTTTCTAGTTCTCTTTGTGTTTTTGTTTTGCTTTGTTTTCCAAGTCTGGCTAATAAAGTTCATACATAAAACATTCACCATTTGTGCTACAAATAAGCAGGGGAAGGTTTGCAGTGACTACATAATGACTTTCATATTGGGTATTGCAATCATACTGAATGCCACAGAGCCTGTCAAAGGAAACAACCGGGAGGGTTTCAGAGAATTGCTGGCTGAATGCCCACTGCCGTGTGGCACACGCCGTTAATGAGACCTGAAGCCTGGCTAGTTGGATCAAACGCTGACGACTTGGCTCAGGTTGTACGAAACCAGCCTGAATGAGCCTGAAGGCCAGAGCATTTTTTAAGGTTGGTTGCTAGCAGCTCTACAAAGACAGTAAAGAGCTGAAGTCTAAATAAACATTAATGTCGCTGACGTGAAAAGCCAAAAATGAAGTTATTTGTTATTTGCTTGAATAATGGATTAGTTGAAAAGAACAGGTGGATTTCTACACAATGCTTTAGTAGACAAAAAAAATCAAGTTTGGTTTTTATTAGTCTTGAATTTCATCCTCTAAAGGTAAGCACTGAGACCTTCATACATACAAACAAACATTTATTATTTACCATGATAGAATATTTTTCCCCTTCTTAACATATCAGAACCTCTTTTAGCTGACTGACGTGAATTAGCTTCAATTAAGCTTTTATAAAAATACTACATTTTTTCCCAGTATTTGCTTTTGTTCAATTACAATTATTGAAATAATGATAAGTAAAAACAAGGCTCCAGAGCCACATGTGACTTTTCAACCCCTCCATTGTAGCTCTTTGGTTGAAGAAAAATACAATGTTTATCATTTTAAAAAGTAAAATATCTTTTGGATTAAAATGCGAATCAGACAAAATGAAACGGTCAAACTTTAACTCATTTAGCACAGCACATATTACTAATTATTTTCTCAAAAGAGTGAATTAAGACTTTGTGGCTCCTAATGGATTGTTGTCAGTGAGAAATTGAGGCTGTTGAAGGATGCAGATCCCTTAATACATACACATATTTTGATGTTAAATAAAATACACTAAGAAATTCCACATTAGTTTCATCTAGCAAATAGAAATAGTTTTAACAATTTTCTCATACCAGCTTAAAACTGTATCTTACACTGGAGTCTGTAGATGATGAGACACATTCTACTTTAGAAAGAAATAAAAAAAAAAAAAAAGAGGAACAGAAGCCATTTACCAATTCAGGAGCAGTGTAGTGGTCCTATTTCAGGTCAGCAGACACTTACCATTCTCTCCCACAGTCATGGGGATGTTGACTTCCAGGTAAGAGCCTGCGCCGACATTCACATGAATGGCATTGGTTTCCTAGTAACAGAGAGGAAAATGGAGCACAGGGAGAGAAATCAAAAAGAAATATGACATAAACTGTCTCATTACCAGAGACTTCTTTACAATGTGAAAAGCAGGAGTCACAGGATTGAACAAAAAACACGTACAAAGAAAGTAATAAAATGACACTTTTTTCTGCCCTCGGCTATTAGATCTTTTTTTCCCCGAACATGAAGATATTGTTTTTTAGAATGCCCTTTACAGACTTGATTAACAATCCGAGCACTTCTACAGGAAGAACATTTTCAAAAGCATTAACATTAAGTAAAATTAATAACAGGGAAAGTAGAATAGGCAGAAAAAAGGGACAAAAAGCAAATGCTATAGAATAAAAATCAGTGGAAAGAGAAAGACGACAGTTACTCTGTTTTTGGTGAAAAGCAGATCGATGGTGGCGTCAGCAATGATGTTCATGCGGAGCTCAAAGGCCTGAATCTGTCTCAGTTTTCCTGGCTGTGCCACCTCAGTTACGTTCATGGCCTGGAAGTCTGCAGGCAGGAAGAACTTCCACAAACAATCCCTGGAATTAAAAAAAAAAAAAAACATGTTATCACTGTGCGTTTGAATACTTTTCCAATCCCTGTAGATTTCCTGGCATGCATTTCTATAAAAACTCTTTATGTCGAGATAATTCAGTTTACATAATGTGCAATCAGAGTTAAATCTCCCATCTTATTTGCTCTCCTCTGACTGTTAATCCCTTCCAGCATATAAACCTGCTGAGTTTTTCTTGGCCAGCATCTGGAAGCTGCCCTTCAGGCAGCCCTGCAGCCTGCAGAACAAAGCCTGCTTTCATTTATTTTTCTTTTGTCTGTGTTAAAAGGGCATCTTGTGTAGATGT
>NC_050533.1:18892977-18923875 GCF_002922805.2 Oryzias melastigma
AAAAAAAAAAAACAAAGCCACAGAGGATTGAAGGGTGTAGAGCTAAAGACAGAACTAACCTCTGACACTACATATTGCTTATATTAAAGAAAAGTAAAAATCTTGCCATTTTTAACATAGCTAAATATTTGCTAAATTACAAATATATGCATATATTTTGTATTTCTCCTTGATTTTACAGCATTTTTCATATTGTTTGGAAGTCTGGGGTAATTCTTGCAAATGAAACTTTAATAATTCTGAAAAAAAAAAATCAATACTGATATTGCATACGACTCTCTACAATGAGCACACCTTCAAACTATTTCTGAAGTCAAGAATACTCTAATTTAAAGATTTATGTTTTTTGCAGACACTGCTGGTAATTTTTTAGGCCAAAAATTTTATGTTGCCATGTATTTCACAGAATCCTTTTGTTATAAATGAAAGAAATAGCCGAAGAAAAAGTACCTAAAGTTAAAACTACACTAAAACAAATGACTATTTCCTTTGCTGGGGTAACAAAATGGAATTCCTTGGATAATGACCTAAAAAAGTGTTTTGATTATACCCAATAATTTAATCATCTATTTGTGTCATTTTAAATAATGAGAATGGGGTAGAGATTTATAGGACTTGGTCTTCATCCTACTCCTGTTCTTTAAGTAGATTGTATGGATTCTACATTCTAACTGAAAAAGAACAAATCAATAAATAAAAAACTAGTTTATTCAACAGATTTTCAAAAAGGAAAGATTTAAAACTACTGTTTAATTATGTAAATATCTCTTACTTATAAATAATACTCAAGGGATATGTTTTTTTTTCTTTGCTAAACAAAGTACAAGGCCATTTTAAAAAGAAATATAAGCGTCATTGAGCTGTGATGATTCACAGTCTTTACACACCTTTGCCGATCAGCCCAGGGTCCATAATTGAAGTCTGTTCCTTTTCCACAGACGATGTCCAAACCCCAACAGGGAGGAAGGTCCTGCAGTTTATCATCCTCACTGCTCGTCTCTGCCTCCTCTCCGCCCTCCTGCTCCACGGGAACCAAACCTGCACGCACACAATCACAATCAAAACAACCCAACGAGCACCTACACAACAACCACATTTTTCTTTACGTTTCAAACAGGATGTTTTGCTCTTCCAAAATAAACACGGTATTTTTCAATCATAGAAAATATATTCTCGCATGCACACAAAACCGTACCGGGTTCATCCTGGTAATAATAGATGTCAACGTCATTGGACTGCATCACCACAAAGCCTTCACCCATCAGTCTAGGAGGTCTGCAGTAGAAAAGGAAACAATTTGTCATTGAATTCAGACATTAGAATTTCTTTGTTCACTATAAACCATTGTACAAAAATACTTTAAAAAACCCAGGATGATAACAAAAAAAAGAAATTGAATATTTAATCTTTTCTTAAGCCTCAAATTACAATTCAGCTTTATTAAACCAGAGAAAGGAGCTTATATAGTACAATGTTTAGCATTTTAATAACAGAAATGTACTTTTAAAAATTTACTTCTGAATTATAGCAATAGGAATTCTGTAAAAAAAAAAGAAAAAAAAAGATATATAAGGACATTTAAAAACTAAAAAATTAATACAAATATTAATATAATGTATTAAATGACTGTATTTTAAAGCTGTCTTGACTGTACATGTGTACGACAGCTAAATTGTTGTATACGAGTCTTTTAAAACCCTTTAATTCAATCAAATTTCTATTCCAAACATTTCAAACTCACTCATCATTTTGCATGCCCAGGTAGCGAGGACTGGGAACCAGCATGACGCGCACGTTCTCCAGCGAGCCTTTGATGATGTGCATGAACTGATCCAGGTGGCTGGATGGAGGTTTGGTGGCGTAGGTCAGGAAGGCGTCTTCAAAGTTCACGCAAAGAGTTTGCGGCAGGTGGTGGTTTCCAAACGCCAAACGTCCCTTTAGAAGAAAAAAAACAGAATATCCACAAAAGACATTAAGGCTAAGTAAAGAGATGCATTTATTCAGGAAATAATTGTTTTTTAAAGATCCACTCTGAAGGAAATTGCGTTTTTGATGTTTTTAACATGTTTTTTTTCTGATGGAGGACATATTAAAAAAAAATTGGCTTACAGTTGCTTTCTCAAGTATTTCTTTATTTAAATGGTTGTGAATCAGGAGCAGACAAAAAAAACGACATTTAAAAAATGGTTCATTTTTTTAAAAGAAGATCAAAAGATGGTCAGAGTGGATCTTTAATGAAAATGGACAAACAAATGTAGAATCTTGACTCTTGTTTATTTTCAGGCAGCTGTCAAACAAGAACAAAACTCAATTCTTTTTTAAATCTGATAAACTTACGGTGCTGATGTTGACTTTAATGACAGGAAAGAGCGAGCGCCAGGATGAGGCTGGATCTGGACTCTCTGTTTTGATGTTCACACTACACAGCAATAGACAAGCATTCCATCTTAAAACAGGAGAGCTACATTTGCCGTCTTTACGACAAAGGTGTTGGTTTTTTCCAGATTTGAACAACATCTTTACATAGAATTAGATTTTTTTTTTTTAATTTATGATACTAATACTGTAGGTAGTAGGCTTATAGCTAAGCAAAATTAAAGTAATAATAATTATCAGTACATAAAGTTTTTTACTGTCTAAAAACAGGAAATTAACACTCATTTTGTATGTTTTCAAATGATAAAAAACAAAAAAAGAAGGCAGGTGTGTTCACCTCTCCAGAGTCTCAGTTCTATCTTCTTCCCCCTTCGCCTCGTCCTTCTTGGGTGTTATCAGGGTGGGCTCCAGTCCAAACGTCTCCTGCAGCCGGGCGTAAAGGCCGGTTCGATTGTAGACGTGAAACTCAAACCCGTTGACCGTCACGTAAAGCCGGGTCTCCGCTTTAGGATCTGTTGAAAACACACTACTTAAAACAGGCTGATTTTAAACTTGTAAAAGGCTGCTTTCAATTTAACAGAACAATAAATCTAAAAAAAGATGAAGAATATCTGAAATTCTCACCATGCTGTTTCTGCTTTGGGTCATACATTTTCCACCATCGAAATATAAAAAAGCCATCTTGTATCCTGCAAAAAAGAAATCGACAATTCACAGATCAAACCACGATTCTTCTTACGATTCAGTTTATTATGTTTGAACGGTTGCTATATGTATGTCTTTTACTAGAGGTGTTAAGATTAGAGTAGTATGTATGTAAAAAACATCTTTTATACCTTTTTTACGAACAAAAGATCAGAATCAGTAGCGTTAACAGATAAAGACAAAAATGTTTTCACTTTAAACAATGCCACATTCAAAAGTTCATATCAGCTTCCTGGTTACCATAAATGTCACTGTTGTTTTGGATCATTTAACACAAATCCTGAAAATGTTTTACACAGTTTTTGCTTCCTCAAAGTTTTGCTGACAAGTTACAGTAAGTAGTAAGTGAAGGGACAGAAACACCTCAATAATAACTATCAAACACTCACTCCTTTATTTAGATCTTTTTCCAAAAAACATGTTTTAAAAATGGACTTTTTCCCATCTGCAGAGGAAATACTTAAAAACGTCCACATTTTAGATAAACATTTAAAAGACATGCTCCAGTACGGATCCTCCACAATGCTACAAACCACAATTGATCACTGGATTTTCATAACATTCTAAATTCATATTAATTACATTCATCAACTATATTTATATATATTTTTTAATCACATTTTCAAAACCTATTTCAGTAAAATGAACACCCTCTCTTTTTAATCTACAAAAAAGATTTGAAAGTTTTATTTTGAAAATCAGATTTGTCAGCGACACTTTACCTTTATTTCAATTAAATTTTATTCATATAGCCAATATCACAAAAAAAATTGCCTCATTGGGCATTAAAATGTATTTATCTCAAGTGACACAAGCACATTCAGTTTGTTTACTCAAAAGCCAAATACATTCTTCATTTTAGAGCAATTATTACATTGCATCAAGTGTATTTTCACTAAATGTCTATTTATGTATAAAAAATGCAAAACCTCAATCTCAGACACCCCAAGTAAGAGTACTTGATTTTTTGGAAACATTTGACCAACATTCTGGGAACTCAGATATTAATTACAGCCCAAAGCAGAAGCTGCCACTACCTGATAGACATGTCTTGGTTGATGAAGTAGACATCTCTGAACATGACCTTGCCTGACAGAACCGAGAAGGAGAAAGAGCCTGTGGACATAAAAACAAATAACACCTACGTTAATGTTGGTTTCTGTAAAGTAACATTTCAAGTTAAGTTTGAAAGCCAAACTCAAATTATTAAAGATGTTTTTAACATAAATGAAGAAACCAGCTTTTACATTTGTTTACTTCAGCTCTCTTTTCTCCCAATGGGGAAAAAAACATTCTAAAAAGCACAGATTTTAGCTGTGGATCTGAAGCTGTCAAAGGAACAAAAGGTAAATATGGAAGTTAAGACGAGCTTCAATCATTAATCACTTCTTAACTCCTGTCTGGGTTAATTTATTTCAAGCTGGGGGAGTGACAGCACCTCATGTTTCATAACTCCAGGTGACAGTTTGTCGTGCCTTTGTATTTATTGCTGCAGTAACTGACAGAAGGAGGGATGTGCCGCCATGTGCAACCAGGCAATGAGGATTTTCTGTAGTCCATATCACTTCATCCAGACGGAAAAAGGCTCAACAAAAACAAAACTGTTGCATTTGTTGTTGTTAATGTTTCAGACTTTTGAAATGATAAACAACCATATCAGTAATACAGTGAGGTAACTGCTGTTCCTATGCTGACACATGATAGGATATCAACACAAACTAGGCAGCCTTGGGAAATAAATATCTAATGCTTCTATTGTTGTCTGTTCCTCTACAGCCGGTCAGTATTGAGTTTCTGACCTGGTTATCATTTTTTTTTCGGTGCAGACATTTCCATTGTAAAAATGAATGTGGAAAACAATATGATGCAAATGAGGAAACACAGAGTCGTTTTTGGATTTATAACCTTCCTATTTCCCACATTGGAAAAACACAGAGTGAAAACTCGCCAGAGCTTCTCCATTCATCTCTGCATCACAATGATATACTCACCGATGTGAATGTAGCCATCCTTGTAGAGCCTGTTGATGATGAGGGTGAGGATGAGGCCGATGTTGCGGGAGTTGTAATAAGTTAAATATATGATCCATCCACAGGATAGAATGGTGGCTGAGAAGAAAGAGAAATATTTCAATATTTGAAGTATAACAGAACAGCTTGTGGATGTTTTTCATTTAAATACATTTATAGGGCCAATATTATGTCTGCTCAACACTAATCTATACTGTTAATGTACAAAAACAAGATTTGTTTTATTATTATTAATCTTTTCTGTTGTTTAAGCTCATTTTTGTTTTGCCTTCATCACAAAAAAAACTACAAATTTACTTGGCGAAATCCAGCAGCTCAAACGAATTAGTTTGCCAATAAAGTAGGTTAAAAAAAGGCCTTAAAATGCTTTTTTTATTTGAAATGTAAAAATGAAACCAAAATTTATAGTTCGAGAGCAAATGCTTTCATTTGTAACTTGACACCTTAGTTTTACCCTAACAGACTATAAATCTGTTTGATTTCCTACTAGACTTGCTCAGCTGGTTTAAGACAAAAGAACATTTAACAAACATCATTTTTTAAATCAAAACCAAATGTTAAAAAATGGCTATATTTGTCTTTACAAAAATACAAATTAAAACCAGTCTGGGTTACAATAATAAAACAATAACTTTAATAAGTTGTAACTTTACATGTTTTAGCATGTTCTTGTGGTATTTTTCCCTGATGATGGAAGACATGTATAAAGGAAATAAAGCTTGAAATTGCATTTCTAAGTAAATCTTTATTCAAATTTTTAATCCGGAGCAAACAAAACAATGCTTGAAAAAGAGCGTATTTGTGACGTATTAAATATGATGGGCGAATCACTAGATTCCCGCTCAGCTCCATTCTGCCACATCCACTTGTAGACGACTAGATCCACATACATCTTTTGTGGCTCAAAACTGTACGGCTTATAACTCCAATATTGCTCGCCATTTTTGTTGCACCGGTAATGTTAGGTTAGGGGTTAGAGAGGCTGTAAGCTAGCATGAGAGAGTATAAACAGATGGATGACGGGAAAAGGACCCGGCTTACTCTGTGGCAAATATGTCCATGAAATCTACGTGGTTTCTTATCATTAAATGATATTATTATAATTAAAAGACCACTTTTAGAATAGATCAAAAGATGATCAGAGTAGGACTTTAAGACAGAACTTAGTAGGTCATGATCATTATTATCTTTGTGGTGTTTTGTCACATTTTATTACATCAATGACTCACTAAGTTAACCTTTGACGTACTGATACGATAAAAAGCCTAATATATGATCTTTGTTTCTAGTGGAATAGCAAGTATTACGCTGTTTTCTTGTAAAGCAGTTGGTTACTATAAAAACCTTTTTTTAGTCCAGTTTATGGTGACAAATTCTGACTTCAGGGGCAAAAAAAATCAATCTCCAACCTCTGGCATTCAAGCATGTCTAGTTGTGTTGTTCCAACTAGATGAGTCATTTGTATAACTTTAAGAGGACAGGTTAAACCAAGATAGAAACACATATAGCAGGCCTAACTGCGGAGACAAAACAAGTCCAAACACAACCACAAGTGAAAGAAAGGACGTCACTCACCAACAATGAGCCAAATAAAGTTGGAGTTGTGCAGACTTAGATAGTCATCTAGCTCCTCCAAACTGGGGAAGGTGCTTTCGTTGTTTTTGGTGGCATACCCATCCATGGCTACAGGCTATCAGTCTGATGTCAAACACTGAAAAACAGCAAAGAACCCTGTTGTTATGCGCCGTCCAGGAGTACAAATTAAAAGCCTCACAAAGTTTTTTCTTCCTCTCACTCCCTTTTCAAGTGGTTGTGTAAATATGTGTGTGCATGGGTATATCTGTAAATCTGTGTGTACATATATGTACAATGACCTATTTGATTGTTTACTTATGCTTTATCCATGCATTAAATAAATCAAATTAAACATTTTAAATAAAGTGCAGACTCTCTCTTGAGTATTTACTGCTAGCAGGTAAAGACTTTTTTTATTGTTTTTATAATATTTACCAAACTGACTAAAAGCTGACAGCAGCACACTGTTTACAAGCATTTCTTTACTTTCAGATTGACTGGAATAACAATTGTTAGAGCCAGTAGTTTCATGGTAAAAATGAAAATCCTTAAGACTGTTCACACACTTAAATCCTGAACTAATCCAACTTAATTTACTAGTGAAACCACCTGAATAATCACTACTCCACCATTTGGATTGATTCTACTATTGACAGTTATAGTGAGAAACCATTTCAAAGGGTATAACAAAAGTTAGCTTTGACTCAAGTTTAAGGCCAAATGTGGCAAATCAGTTCCGGTTACATGCAGAGGATTGCGCAAAAAATGCCGGACATTCACTCTGTTTGAGTTGCACCACAAACCAGGCCAGTTGGGCAAGTCTTATTCTGAAAAGGATTTGCAGATCAATTGTAATCTCAGAGGTAATTAAACAGGAACTTGAACCCAGTTCTGTTTGCTCCAATTCTACTACTGTACTCATGCTTAAGAGATTGTCAACATAATGCACGACACAGACACAAATCTCTACAACTACTTCATTGAACATATATTCTATTATGCAGATTAAAACTGAAACTGAAATACATAAAGTCAACGCATACTGGCTGATCACAGGTTTCGAGTCCAGTGCAGTTGACAGCAAACACGAGCTACAACCTAATTCACGTATTTTATCGTTAGTCTGCTGAAACGTGACGACAACCCGGCTGCAGACACACACACACCAGCATGTCGGCTAGTAACGTTTTACATTTGTGAAGATAATAGTAAAGCCGGCCGCCAAAGTAGCGTTAGCACTAAATGTTAGCTACAAAGCTAATGACAGAGGGCCGCACCCTGTCAGTTTTATTTTTTTAAAAACAAGAAAAACTTGTCAGTTCGTGGGTTTAAGCTACCTTAATATTTCCGGTGAAATTGGAGGTTTCATCTTTGCTCCAGTTATCCAGGAGTTGTAACCGTTTTGACGTTTCGGAGATGGACTCTGTTAGCATCCTGTTTCTTATTTACATGGCAGACAGCCAAGTCAATACCCTTTTCCTGTTCTGCTGAGCGCTTTAATGAAATTGACCAATGAGAATGGGAACGGGTCTGACTTTGACCAATCACTGAACAGAGTTTGTTATTGGTTACGCCCACACTTGACGGACATGTTTTTTGACCTATGAGAGCTGCAAGAAGGATTCCGCAGCCTTGTTTTGACGATTCCTGTTGTAGTAACATTTTGTGATAAATATTAACTGCAATTTGAATGTATTTTCTTAGATGATAAAACAAGCTATAGTTGATATTAATAGTACAATAAAATACTAAATTATAAATATATGTATAAGCTACATGTTAGTTTAGGCCAGTCTATCAGTTAAATAAAAAATAGTTAAAGGCTAGAAGAGAGAAATGAAAATAGACCATCTTGTAATAAATTAAAATGCAAATCATTTAAACTTCAACACCTTGGTAATTGTGCATCATGAAAGTTATGGGAATATCTAAATTTGTTATTTTTAATTTGTGAAGACCAATATGCATACTTTATTCTTTATCAAATATTTTTAGAAATTTTTACATTTCCATTCATCTCATTGCATGTTTCCAGTTAGGGCAAATGTTTTTGTTCCAAGTTTTTATTAATTAGAATAACTATGTTTACCATTTTCTTTCTAGGTATTGATTCACTGTAATCAATTTGACAATGAAGTTTTATTTTTGACGATTAACTTTGTTATTCTACAACTATAGTTCTCTTGGTCAATCCAAAGTGATTATTAAAAAAATAAAATACAAAACTCAAACTTTTACATTTCTGTGGCAAAAAATACATTTTAGAATTCCTAAAATAGGTTTGTCATGTTTGCGATACAAAGCAGACCCAGATGCTGTAACCTGGAAGAATACCCGAAGGCTGAGATAGTGAAGAATTTGTTTTATTGTTCTTGGGAGTTTGGGCACTGAAGCTAGAGAGGAACGGCAGCGGGAAGATGGAGATGGGGATCACAGTGAGTCCAGATGAGGGAGCAAAGATCCAGGGGGTGAGTAGGGTGATGGTGGCGTGGTTTTACAGCAGGGTAGATGGTGGAGCTTTTTGGCAGTGGAGAGAAAAGTTGGACCCAGGGCAGCACGTAGTGTGAAAACCCTGGCAAAGGGAATGAGACCTGAGCAAAAAGGATTTAAGCTTTAAAAAATAAATAAATAAAAAAACTACAAAAATAAAATAAAATAAAATAAAATAAAATAAAATGAAATAAAATGAAATAAAATGAAATGAAATGAAATGAAATGAAATGAAATGAAATGAAATGAAATGAAGCACAAGGCCAGGGTACTTCACCAGGTAAGGTAAAGAAAGTTGGAGCAGGCCCCTCCTAAATAGCTGACTGCGGCTGATGAGATGAGTGCTGGCAGCTGAGTCCAATCAGGACGTGCAGAGGAGATGGGAGCACCATGAAAATGTTGTTCTTTCTTTTAATTAACAGTCATTCCATCACTAGTGTCAGTCAGTTTTTTAATCTGGTCAGAATCCTTGTTTTGTCACCACTCCCTCCAAGACACTGTTCAGAGTGTCTTTACATATTTTGGAAGAAGTCTAATTTCTCTTTAAGTATTATATCTGCAAAAAAGAGAACTCTTCATTTAAATTTATTGTAAAAATCAGCGCCTTATAATTCTAAAGGGTGAGGCGAGACTTCGTGGCTCCAATTGGGTTTTGGTCAGAAATCGACTTAAATGGCTCTTTGAGCTTTGAGTTTTGAAGGTTGCAGACCCCTGGTCTAGGTCAAGGGAGGAAGTGGGCAACATCATGAGTTTTTCATCTTTAAAGTCTTTGCTTCCCAGTGGAGTACTTTTATACATGTGAAGGAACATACTGTAGTCTTGAATAAAACAGAGGTGGAGCTACGAGGGGACAAGGGGGGCTGCTGCCCTCCCAATTTTTAAGTCAATACTAGCATCATTGTTGACAAAGATTTAAAAATAATTATCAATTCAAGACTTTTAAACGTCTGTTTGCATCCTTTCTTACTTCAACCATGTCTCTGAGAGCTGAACGCCTCATACTTTTTGACACTCTGGGTAAGCTGCTGTTGTGGAATATGGCAGCACTGGAGGATAAATGTGTTCCCGGTAACTTCGCATTTGATTCATCCCAAATCTTTAGCAGTTAATTTGCGTATTTTCATCTTCACACATTTCTTGCAACCTTGGTGACAATTTGCAACGATGCCTCTGTGATCCCACTCAAGTATCTTAGATATTTCAAGAGTTGCCTCCCCCTGAATGATTTTTTTTTTTTTTTTTTTTTTTTGACAAGCTATGGCTTCTCCAACTCATTTAAATCCCTTTTTTTGGCCCCTTTTTACCTATGTAGAAGAATCTGTCAAATATTTGGGTACACCTTGATATTGGATGTTGACCTCATTAGGCCACGCCCTCCCTGATTACTCAAATACTCATCATGAAATCCAATATACATTCAAATTAAGATGGCTTTTATGGATAAAATTATTACAAGGTCAAAATAACAAGTTCCCCTAATAGTTGTGAACACAGTTTAAAGTACTTTTATTCTGGCGAGCTCACTCATAAACAGCTGATTAGGTAAACTTGGATCTGTTTATTCCTTGGATTTGAGACTTTTTGGTCTATAAATAAGATTTTATAACTATACAGTGCATTGTTTCCCACATAATTGTATTAAGTTCAGGTAGATTTAGGGGTTGGGTCTGGAAGGACATTTAAATCCCATTTGCAAAACATGGGGTAATTCCCTGTGATGACCCCCAGGGGGAGGAGCAATAACAGCTACTTTTTTGGCATTCTGCTTTGTCTTATTTCCATCATTTATAATAAATTCAACCACAAAATACAATCATAAACTTGGTTTTTGATGTGTTGCTACTAAAAATACTGAGTATTTTTTATCGTTAAAGGTATTAATTGAAAAATAACAAAAATCCACCTTAAAGCCTTCACCTCACAGCTAATACTGTACATTATCTGTGCAGCTTTAAATTAGTTCACTTGTGGGTTTGATATTTTCACTGTTTTGAAAAGTTTTTCAATGGTTTTGCTATTGAATTAACTGATCCTTCGCTTTTTCTCTTTCTTTCAACATAAAGTACATCAAGGCTCTCCAGAGGACATGTCATTATAATCTTGCTGGAGGCAACTACGGACAGCCAGGGCTATTCAAACCCCTCCATGTACATACAGTGCTTCAGAGAAAAGCTAAATAGAAAATGTTCTTTTTCAGATAGCCACATGTGCATTGAAAAATGCTGCAGAGTGCTTCTTTTCTACATAAAAATATACGTCTTAATTTATAAAACAAACTTTTTTTAATCCCACCAAAAATTATAGTAATAAAGTTACACCCAAAAGGACATTGCAGCTGAGAACTTGGACTTTACAGCCAATTCAATTTTAGATTAACAAATAAATGTACTAAAATGAGAAATGTGTGTAACAATAAAACAAACAGCTCTTAATTATGCTTCAGTCAATAAAATTATTGACAACAAAGGCAGCAATAGTTACACACATGCATCAAACCCAACAAACAAACATCTGGGTTTGCTTTTGTAGAAAGCACCCATAAGCTATATGTATATATGCAGCTACGGCAAGCCACAAAGGCTTTTTTAGGCGGGGGCAATTTTAAATGATCTTAAATAAACCTATAAAAACACTCTGCTATTGTTTGTGGTTTTAGGTTTTATAAATAAGGCTATTTAGACATTTACAGCTATAGATGTGCATTACACATCTGATGGACATCAATTGACAGAGAGCCACATCACCATTTAGATCTCCAGCACACGACTTCCCACAGCCAATAGAGTTGTGGTACTATTATGCCTTTTGCATTGTAAACAAGCCACCAGTTTTCTCCGGAAGGAATTGGTTTAACTAACAAGGAAAATTAAATAATGTAAATAATCATTTAGAAGGTGCATTAACTTGTCTTTGGTTTTGTGTGCTTTAATGATGGAACAGAGGACAGCATTCATAAAGGTGCTTAATGACTAATTGACATCTAAAAAACGGATCACTTTGGTGAAAGGGACTGCTCAAAGTAAAGGTGTGCATGTGATTGTGTCTGGTTTTGTGGCCTTGCAACAGACTGGTGACATGTTCAGGGTTCAGGCCCTGTTCAGGTTACCCAACTTTGCCCAGCAGCACCTATAGGTCAGCTCCAGCAACCCAAAAGGAGATTTGGTGGGTTGGGTTCTGAAGATGGATTTAAAAAAGTACTTGAATAGACATCTAAACATATCCCAAGATTAGATGGCTACAAGTAGATGTGTAGAAGACCTTTATATTCAAGTATCACTGAATGAATGAATCACTTTATTTACATAGCATTTAAATAAACATTAATAAAAACAATAAAAAGTCATAAGGCACATTAGATACAAGTAAAAATTGATGTCCACAATTTATGCTTTATGTCTGAAATGAAATAAACTAGATCAATCAATCAAAACAACAACAAATCTGACATAAAAATAGAAAAAGAAGGAAACGCTGGCAAAAGTCTGAGGAGGGCACTGCACATTAAAAGATAGACAAGGCAAAAACATAAATAAGATTAGCCATAAAATACTTAAAAGCCACACTTATAAATAAATAAATTGATGAAATGAGTAATATAAAAGGAAAGTTGAAAATATGAGTCTTTTATTTAAAGATCTCCACACAGGCAGAGACTCAGATCCTCAAGTAAACTGTTCCACAAATGAGGACCACGACACTCATTTTACACGTTTGAAGCCACTATTAGATCTCTGATAGAGTAACAAAACAGCGTCGTTTGAGATGTCCAGTAGACATTGTATCCGAAGGGTTATTTCCCCATTCTGAATGCTAGTTTGGAGTTTTATGTACCAGCAGTTATAGTATTATAGTTCAAGAAATTTGGTCAAAATCCTTACTTGCATAGTCAAAAAAAGCATTTTTTGAAAATGTCCTTTACTGGTCGCACTACTGTTGAGAGTGACGAATTAGATCATTTTACAATCAGACTCGCACAATTTTACAACATTTATACTTTTTCATGTTTCTGAGCAATTTAAGTTTTAAGTTCCCTTTCTGGATTTCTTTTAGGATTTTTTGTTTCTTCAATTTTTGTTTAAATTAAGGACTGTTTAAGATATCTGAGGATTGAGTATTGCCATTGGGATTTTTTTATAGATTATTTGTTATGAAAAATTAAAAAAGATTTATATATTTATATATTTTATACATTTATTTATGGATAAAAACTGCAAATATTCCACAAAAAGAGGCAGTGCAAAACTAAGGTAACGCTTCAATTAAAAACTAAAGAAAATGTTTTTGAAAAATTATTGAAAATGTAATGAATTTGACATATATTGTAATTAAGTGAATTATTATATAAAACTAAGAAGTTACCATTTACCAACAGTTTACGTTTGTTAAGTCCACTATTTTAATCAACTTGTCTAAAAATACTTCATTTATTTCAGTTGTTCCATCTTTACTCAAACAAGAAAATGTCATGGATGCAAAAGAGGATAAAAAAATGCTACACTACAGTATTTTCCTTTCGAAATAAAATACTAAAGTAACATTGTTTCCAATATACAACTTTTAATCATCAAGCGAGAAGACACAAAAAGAGTACGCACAACAAATGTGTTTTAATGAGGCCACTGCGACAAATACCTCTGGTATATTTTTCTTTATACAGTTTTATTTCCAAGTACCAGTACTGTCAACTTCTACAACCTGTGAGGTCACAGGTCTGGAACATTAACATTCACAACATGCTAGAATCATATCAAAATAAATACATAAAAAAATGTTAAAAGGCCAACAAAAGCTGTTTGACACAGGCACTAATTAAACAAGACACTTTTAAAAAAATTAAATAACATTTTTATTCTGTGGGCAATATTTAATTCTGACCCTCAATTAAAAAGTGTACGATTTATGAATTATTTCTATATCAGGAATTTTTCCACACAAAAAGCATGAAATCCTAAAGGCTCATTCCAGCAGTAACATTTTTTGGGACAGCATTCAATCTGTATTGATTGAAATAAAACACTGGTTAATGACAGCATTGAATGACTTCCAGCTTTTATGTAGTAATAAAAACCAATTCACATAATACAGCAAAACAGTCAAGACACAAAAGTGCACATGAGCAAAATCAGAAGTTCGTGAGGGCGTCTCGCTCCTGCATGCTGGTGTAGAATGGCTTCCAAAACACAAACGAGTGGAGTCCGGACTTCAGCTTCTCAGCAAAAGCCATAATGATATTCAGATCTCCTTCCTCTTTCAGATCCAGATCCGTCTTTAAATTACGCAACGATCGAAACGGCTTCTTGCCCTTTTGTCTGTAAAAGAAAAAAAAAATAACAGAAGTGAGAGATGCTGTGTTATGTGTGCAAACAAAACCTGTAATTTTTGCCTCACATTCAGTTAAGTTGCATCCATAAGCAGGAATGGCACAATGAATAATGCATGCTGCAGCGAGATTTTTTCAACTTGCAAAAGGAAAACCTGTCAAGGTTCCTGTGAAATAGTATGCCTGCAGACCTCAGGCTGTTAGGAGGAACATAAACAATCCTACTTCTATGCTTTCACACCAACAATGATTCGACTTGTATAGTTAAGTGTCGTCTCATATACAGGAATTTATTAAAACGAATGAAAAAAGGAAAGAAAAAAAAATCGCTTGACATCGTTTCAAGCATGTTAGTGAGGGGGCGGGTATAAAAAAAAAAAACAGCTCTGCTCTGTGTTGGGAACAAAGGTTTGAAGGTCTGTGCACTGTTGTCGAGAACAGAAGGAGATGAGTCAAGTCCAGATGGAGCGACGAGCGGGTTGACACTGGAAGGCCGGCTTGAGAAAATGCAGGACAGGCATAATGGACTGAAGAGTCTCCAACGTGATGGTGTTGATGAAGTTTTCTCTGGAGCCGAGCCAGAAAGAGGCTAGTGTAACCTTGTTGGGCTTTAAAGCATGAATAGATACATAAATACGTGCATTTCCATTCACAGCAGCAATTAATGAAGTAAAATGGGAGAGTAAAGCTGTAAAACTTGAAAGTGGATTAACAAGAACAACAAAGGCTGGCATCTCCTGCCTTAAGGCTTAGTCACAACTGCCATAACAGGTGGATAGGGGCTGTTTGTGGGCAAAGAACCTGTAGGGGCTCATAAGTAACCCACAAGAAATATCGGGTTGTGGTAAACCCGTAGAGTGAAAATGTTCATGCACATTTTCCTATGGGCATGCTGCAGGCGACAGGTCAAAGCGAACTTAAAGATCTACTCCAAAGAAAATTGCTTTAAGAAAATGGAAGACCTATTTAAAAAAAAATTTCTGATTAAAACTGAATTTCTGAGTATTTCTTGACTCAAATCGCGCTGCGTTAGAAAACAGGATGCTAGAAAATGTTCAGACTAATGGCGTTAATGCTTAAGTGTACTGTACAGCTAGATTGATCTAATTTTGCTCAATTTTGCTCATAGTTATTTTTGCGCCGCTAATGTTAGCTTGAGGCTATGCGGTTGCATGTGAGCACACAGACAGAACTCTCAGCAAAAGGGAGGGGGAGGTGGGTTGCTCTGCGCCAACAGTACCGCCCACAAACCAGAATTGTATTTCTAATAAGCTACTGCCGCTGTGCATAAAATATGTCATAAAAACGACAAAGGCTTTTGATTTTAGATAAAAACTATAAAATCCTAATTAAAAGATCACGGAAAACGATTAAACGATAGAAAAACATATGGTTGGAGTGGGACTTTAAACAACATGTAGGGGTTAAGTATGGATGAAGCAGGTGAGATGCAGGCATATAAACAGATTTTTTAATTTGTTTCTATTCCCCCCAAAAGACTGCACAATGTTGCTGTTTAAGTGATACTTGTGCGCTCTTTGCATGCAGCCGGATTGCTAGAAAAGAAAAAAATGACACTAGTATGTGTGGACATCCTGCAAGCACTCGAGTCATGTTTTCACTGAGCGTTTCCATTGTAAAATGGACCCCTTAAACAGTACCGAACCGTGCCTCTTGAGGGCCAGCATCTGTTGTCCATAGAAGAATGAAATGGGATGATTGGGGCAGAGCTGCTGTTGCCACCCGTTGAATGGCAGAAAGTGATGATGACATTAGAAAGCCCCAATATAGCGCTAACATAGCATTTCCGTTTTCCTCTTTACAATGGTATTCTTCTTAGCCGCCAGTAATCTTCTTTCAAACAACATTAAATTCCTGTTATATATGATGTACCAAAAGTGAAGCACGAGAAAGACCAACTGCTGGATGACCTCCATTGTTGTTGCTTTTCTAGTCATCGCACTACAATGACGCAAAGACACAATATACACCGTGCATGGTCTGGGAAAACCTACAGCTCAGTGGAAGCGAGGCTTAACTGAGTGGAAACGCTCACAAGAATTAACCGGACCACACTGTACCACTCCTTACCGTACTGGACCGCTCAGTGGAAACGGGGCTTTAAATGTCACCTGCAAACCCTGTCATAGCCATAAGAGTGAAATACTTACATTGTCCTTACAAATACTTCACAACACGCGCGACAATTGTACATTTCATTTTCACAACATCCCTTGAGGTGACCGTACAAGCCTCAAGGGAACGGAAAGACACCTTCACTAGGGTGCACAATAAGGGGAAAACTTGCAATGTGCGATATTAGCGATCAATATCACGATGATGATACACAAAGAAATAGCAAGACGTAAAACAATACATTATTTCCATTTCATAAAAGGGCTTCATTTGATGGGTGTGAAGGGATCATCCAATTGCACATATGAATAAAGGGCTCTTTTTGAAGTATGAAGTATTTCACTGCTATGATATTGTTTTAGCATGTGTGAGTAAACACTTAAGGTAACCATTCATCCTGGTTTACACCATCAGGCTGATATCGCAATGACAATGCGATTTATTGTACAGGTTTAACCTGCACTCATCTTAAGATTCCTCTTGACCCTCCACAGACTGGGACAACCCAAAAAGCCACAGCACCTGTACGGGTCAACCCCCTGAACAGCCTTGTAACCTGGGACAGTTTCATCTCTGAGAGGGTGGCAGAAAAGTAAACTTTTTCCTTTTAAAAAACATAAAAATTGTTTATTATCTTAATGATGATCATTATAATCAAAATACTAAATGGGCTTTGATGCCTCCCTCCAGTGCATTCAGCTACAGATCGTGCTGTGCATCATTTCTAGGCTCCACTCATTATTCTTTTGTTGTAAAGTCGGGGAAGTCATCATTGTGGGATGATGGCGAGGATTCATCAGCTCGTGCAGCTCAACAACTGGGCCCTTCCTCCCAGTTCCTTCCCACGTCTGACACAAATTAGGGGTGAAATTGCTTTCCTTCTGCATCAATTCATTATACGTTTCGCACACTTATCTCTCTGAAGAGCTTGATAAATCACCTGCACATGATCTCCCAGCAGTAAATGTGCCGGCATTTTTGAAAGCTTTGCAATTCATCTGTTCAGTTTGGGAATAGAAGGTTAAAAAAAAGGTGTAAGCAGACTTTCTGTGCCAAAATATGTTGAGAAATTTCGAAATATCTTCTGACATTTTGAGCAAAACGTCTAAAATTACAGGTGCCTTCTTGACGTTACTCGTTAATATTTCCTAATTTTCCACTCGGAGAGCAGGTTTTTTTTAAATAATTCTAAGAAAAAAGTTTCACTACGGTCAATAAAACAGAAAAAAGGCCATGAGATGTATAGATTTCCTCCTCCACAGTCATGTTTACTTTATCACAGCAGAGTGAAGAATATTTCCTCTGATCAGGAGCTTCTTTTTTTTTTCTTGGTATTTTCCGCATCCTGTTTTCCATACCTCATTTCACTTGATATGTTTGGCATCTATTCATCAGTATTTGATCACTTATATTCACACTGGACTGAATTTGGACCGTCTACTTCTCTGAATTTCAATCCAGCTGTTGAAGTTTTCTGAAGCATCACCTTTGTAATATAAAATGTACCGCGCTCACACTTATCAAAAACATGGTGATTAAACAGAATCATAGCGCTTTTAGTTTGACTTTAATGCTTGAGAAGGAAAAGCAAAACTGGACAGACACAAAAGCCAAGCTCTGTGGTTTTAAGGCGTGTGTCAGGATCTCTTACGTTTCGTCCTCGATGTACTTGAGCAGAGTGAGAGCCTTCCTGTGAAGCAGCAGCAGGAACTGGGACAGATACGTGCTCCGCAGGGACAGGCCTGGCTTCAGCATGAACACCTGGTGAACACAGACACGGTCTTTGATAAAGGTGGAGGTTTTCCTTGTTCTAACAACTATCATGATGAGCACATAAAGTATTAACACCCTTTGAACCCTGAAAAAGTGCTTTTCTCAATTAGATAGTCTTCTAAAACCTAAACCAATTCAAAAGCTACAGCTGTGATAGTGTACTTTTATGCTAAAGTAGAATTTATTTTCTATATTTTATTCTTGCTATGTATACTATCACAAGTCTTGGAAAGTCATGGAGACTTTTGAAAAAGTTCTGGAGCTGCTGCAAGTTGAACATTTTACGGCGACTCCCTGTAATGCTAATATTGCTGCACTAAAGTCAGCATTATTAGCATTACAGGGAGTCAGAGACCTGCGTCTCTGCTGAGAAGAATACAAAGAACACAGAAACTTGTGTTTTCTTGGGAAGCATGTTGTCTAAAAATGTGTGCGTCTGTATACTGACATTATTATGATGTGTATTCAAAATGCGAGTTGTGAAAGACCAGTGATACAGAAAACTTCGCTTTTTTATATACCTACGAGGCGGCTGGTGGCACTTAATATGGACGGCCATTGTTCGCAGACATTTACACAGACATCCAGCCGCCACCGCCCTGTGGCCACCCGATTTTGTAACAGCTTTATCTCTGACGCCTGATGGTTGCTGTCTACATTCATGACCACTTAAACAATTAAAAATAAAAAATAGGGTGGCAATCTTGAAGATTCTGCCGATGCCTCCCCATTGCGCAGTAGCAGTCGTATTTGGGACCGAAGAATCTACTTTATTTTAACACGTATAAAAGGAAATGACCACTTGAAATCAGGTGAGTTGATAATCTAACACTTAATACTAGCAAACTTTCTTCATTGTGTTCTTTATTCCCTTTCTTGCGGTGTACTAGTTTAATTTTTCCAAACTTTGAATTTTAGAGTAAGCAGCATTAAACTGTTTCTGCATTAGTGATTTGTGTTTCACACACTACAATAAGGAGATCCAGTGAACAACTGTTAGTCAAAAATTGATTTGTTGATTGGTTTATTTCAAGCATAGATTGAAAAAACAGGGCAAAACACACAATTATTTCACTCTCATTACAAATGTGACCTGACATTTTTTTTAAATCCTTCAACCATTTGAATTTGATCTTATTTTCCTTGATTTAGCCTGAAAACCTAAAATATGCTAAATTAAATAAAAGTTGGTGCTTCAAGTTGTCAAAAGTTTTTTTTCTGTGGGTGTGACAAATTCAAGAGGCTTGCACCAAAACAGTTCATCTAGCATCCACCTACCTCCTCAAGCCTGCAAACTTCACATTTTTCACAACCCTCTTCTCCTGAATAAATAAATATGCAAATGTTGATGTTTGGAAATTGTGCCACTTTGTCGGAAACAGCCCAAAGTTTATTGCTGACGTAACAAATCCACAATATAAATATTTATGAGATTATATTTTTTATAGAGCTGTTTGGAATGACTTCATACAGTCTTTAAACTATAAAACCAGGCTTTAGTGGTTTAGAATAAAGTAAAGGGATCAAGCACCATTGTTTTCTTTTATATAGCTGTTAGGTTTAAAACTTGAATAAAGTTTTAAAGACCCACTGATGAAAGCTGTGTTTTTGGCCTTTTTAACATGTTCTTTTGATATTTTTCTGATGGAGAAAATTTATAAAGAAAATTAAGCTTAAAATTACATTTCTGATTATTTCTTTATTCAAATCGCGATGAATCAAGATCAGACAAACATTTTTTGAAAAAGATCCTATTTGTTTTGCTCCATTCTGATGCATTCACTTGCAGACAAACAGATCCATGTCTGTCTTTGTTCAAAACTGTTTAGCAGGATAACTCCATTATTGCTCCCCATTTTTGCTGCACTGGTAATGTAGCTCTGGGGATGTGAGGGATTGCAAGGAAGCAGTGTAAACAGATGATGGGAAGTGGGGCAGGGCTTACTCTATATTATTGGTGAGGAGTCTACACCAATGGTCCCACCCACAATGCAAATCTCTAATGAACTACAGCCGCTCTGCAGAAACTATGTCCTAGAAAACGACACGTTTTTTTTCAATCAAGCCTAAAAAAGACCAACCCGAGCATGACTAAAACACCACTTTAAAAAAAGATGATCGGAGTGGATCTTTAAACAAATCTTACCTCGTCTATAAAACATTTGACCAATGTGTCTTTATGCATGACTTCTTGGAAAATATTCCTGTCAGAGAAACATAAAAAAATGCATTTAATCAAAATAATTAAAGACAGAGAATACACAGATGACCTGACAGAATACAGCAGAGGCTTACAGGTCAGGGGTGAAGTTTTCATCGGTGTGGATGATTTTGTCTGGAGAAGGGTCCTCCTCGCTCTCCGCCTTCCAGAGCGTACTCAGTTCCTGTCGCATGTACTGCCGCTGCTTGTACGTGTGCTCGTGGCACGGCGGCATCTGCTGGACCGTGTTAATGTCAACGTCAATGTGCGTGCTTGGGTAAGGGGAGTAGAGCACCTGTCGGTAGGGCAGGACAAAGCTACCTGTGGAATCCTGCACGGAAAAAACCAGAAGAGCACAGAACATATCTGTCAAATTTAGAGTTTGAATTTATTTAAACGTGTTTAGATGAAATCTATTGTTTCCAAACATCCCTGCTGGATCCATTTTAATCTACCCTGAAAATGATTTTCATTACTGTAGAGTGGTTTGGAGCGCTTTAATTCTGGCCTCCAACCTTTTCCCACCCAGACACATGCATTACTTCATCCAATATTCTCTTTATACCTGCAGAGAAAATCAATATATAATTATGTATTCAAGTGATGCTTTTCGGGTTACATTACCATCAAAGGAATCGGGCAACTTCTAGACTTTTTTGGACTCTTAATAACAGAATTTATGGCTTCATTATTCAACCAAACATATGGACATTTTAAACACCTGTTTGCAAAAAAAAATATTGTCAAGTTCAGTTGTATCCTTTATGATGATGACACACATAGATTCAGAGGGCTGCTGGAGTCAATAAACCTGCAGGGCATCGCTGATTCATTCTAAACACAGCTGTGCCTCCTGCTCCCAGCAAAACTCAACAGGCTGAGCAAAGCAATGCTTTCTAAACGCCGCCTCACAGATTTAAGAGGGGGACCTCTAAGAGTCCACACTTTCAATCAGGTTTAGTAACATCTAAAGGACAGCAAGGCGAATCATAAAAAAAGAAGTCGATCATTTAGAAACCAGAGACAGAGATAAAAACCCATCAACTGAGGTACCTTGAGCAGACCCTGAACGAAAAGGCCTGTGTCGTATTTAAAGTAGGAGTTGGCCCTGCAGAGGCGAGAGCACTTTCGCTCAGCTGGGGTGAGGAAGAGGCAGAGAGTCCGCACAATCTGAAAGACGAAGTTCAGAACCACAGGAAAAACATTATTACTCCTTCACACCAGGTTTTTAATAGATCCTCTTTTTCCGGTTTGAAAGTAAAGGCCATCGTTCTACTGCCTGCAGCTCAAACTAAGATGGAAATGACAGTTATTCCAGCAGATTAACTGTCCTCTCATTATGATATTTATAAAGCGGTAATAGAACTTTTAATAAGCTCACCTTATTGACTTTCTCTGGGTTGCTACCGACGACTACTGAACAGCCGCACGTCTGCAGATGAGAACTGATGGCTCTGCAGCGAAAAGACAAATATAGCAATCAAGAAAATTGAGAGATTTTATTAAATATTGACTTCATTAAAAACCTACTCCAATGAAAATATTTAATATGTTCTAGTGACATTTTGTCTTATGATGGAGGGCAACGAAAAAAAGATTGTATTTCTTACGTACAAAATACACAACTCCCTGATCCGCCCCGTTCTGATGCATCCACTTGAAGACAATTAGATCTATGAACGTCTTGGTTTCTCATTTGAAGTGGAATATGACTAAAAACTGTACATCTGGGTAGCTCCAATATGGCTCACCATTTCTGTTGAACCGGTATTATTAGGTTGTGGGTGTGAGAGGATGAAAGCTAGAGGGAGAGCGTGCAAACAGATGGATGATGGGAAGTGGGGAGGAATTACTCCACACCATCAGTTCAGCCCACAACTCAGAGGTGAATTTATAATGAACTCCTGCCACTCTGCAGAAACTAGGTTTTTTTTTTAATGGCTAAAGACCACTGTGAACCACTACTACACATAAGTAGGAAAATTGCTAAGCTAGTAGCCCAAAGCTAAAAAAAACATCAACAAAAACAATAAAACACATTTGGAAAGTTTCTTTTGGAAGAAAAGTGCCAGTGAGGAAATCGAAGAAGAGCCTTCGACTTCAAGGAACAATTAAGCTGCTGTTTACAGACAAAACCCGGAATTTTCGGGAATTATTGAGACCGTTGTTCTCATGTAGCAGAAGCAGCTCTGTCTAATACGAGGCGACAAGCTCTTGACCGTTTCACACGCAGATAATAAAATGGAGACACAGTTTATATTATGTTTATATTATATTTAGAAAATACCACGGTTGCATCCTTTTATTCTGCTTTATTTATCCATCCCACCTTAAAAGTCGGATGTAGCTGAGGTTAGCATCCGGTTGTTAGCATCCACTTTGAGGTTAAAGGGAAAATCTTAATTTATTAATAATTTTAAGAATTACGTCGACATCCGTTCAGAAATTTTGGCACAGAAAATGTTCCTTTGTATTGAAAAAATACCCAATGAATGAGGATTAATGTAAAGGCAAAATATGATCAATCTTTTTGCCCTGAAAGATAGCTTGGATTGAATGGCATTCTTTTTTTTTTGGAGGGAGGGGGGGGGTCATTTAATGTTCCCTTTATGGATTTTTTTCAAATCAGAAACGACTTCTACAAATCAACGACTTTGTTTCATTGAATCTTCATCATCTGAAAAAAAAAAAAAAATGTCTGCTGATATTTTTACAAATTTTTTCAACAAAATTTTATTTTGAAAATAAGTTTTCAGGAACTGGAAGCTTAAAAATGTCAATTTCTGCCCTGTTTGGACCGATCCATGAAAATGTTGTCTAGTTTAAAGCGGTCTGTGGCCTGAAAAGGGTTGGGGATCATTTACTGCAGTAAATGACTCACGTCTACATAGGAGGCGGGAATCTAACATTAAAGGGCTCCACTCGATTTGTCAAAAGTGTACAGGGCTTTATTTAAGTCATTAAATACTTAGACCTGTCATGAGATTGTTTGAGCATATATATATAAAGATTTAAGTTTATTTATTAAACTGTGTTTTGTGATTAGCGTGTCTCTCAGGCTTATTTTGCATTGATGGTAAATGTACTTTTAAAAGAGCTCCAAAGATCCTTGGAGTTTAAAAATATTCTTTTCAAATAAGGCATTTCGTTCCGATATTTTTAAAGACTTTATCAGATGCACATTTTTCAACTCCAGCTAAAACTGAACAGAAAACTAAGGAATGAGACAAATACTTGATCTTATCTTTATCTTATTTTAGAGACAAGAAAAGAATTAAAGCAGACGCCGACTGTGAGCTGGTCAAAGGTTGCATCAAAAGATGCATTAAAGATTCATTTCATTCAAAGCAAACACTTTCATGCATACAAGCAATCAGATTTCCCAAATGATTTGTCATTTTAAGGGGAAAAAAAGGAAAAGCAGCTTTGTGAACAAGCTTTGATTAATTTGGACCTTTATAGCCAGAGCAGACTTTCTATAGAGGGAATTTGGCCTTCATGCCGTCTCTGGAGAGAACTTCAGCTAAGTGGAGGGCCATCACTCTTTATTGAAGCGTTGACAAGTGTTAAATAGCCATTGTTCATCATCTGTCTCCATTTGGCTGTACCGGAACGCTTACTTATGGAGGAAATCCTCATGGCAGCTGTCTCCGATGTCATCGTCGTTTAGCACGGTGTCTTTTATCTGCTCACATCAGGAGAGAAACAAAACGAGTGATGAAGAAAAAAGGAAAAGAGAACAGACTACAACAAAGACGAAAGCATTTCAAAGAACTGCAATGAATCGAGACAGGAGGAAATAAAAAGATAAAAGGAAGGTGCTTTTTCTCATTCACTTAAACACATTAAAACACATTTTTTTAATCAAATTTTATGAATAAACCCAGTTGCCATCACTGATAAATGACAAAGCTTTTATTTTGACATTTAGCTGTTGGAGCACAAACAATGCGAAGCTGTATTTTATGTTTTATTTTCGCTTTTTCTATTCTTTTTACGCAACACAGGAAAACATTCAGTGTGCCCCCCCGCCATGTCAGTTACTTACATCTATGTCTTCAGGCACACTGTGAGACTTCATTGAGGCCAGCAGCTCCATTATGGGAACAATCTCTGAGCTTAGAACTGATATGATGCTAAAGCCCTGAAGGGGAAAAGAAAAAGGAAAAGAAAAATGACCGACTTGAATAAATCCTTCAGCTCAATGAGGAGAAAACAAACAGTGATTTTTGTTTGCCTGGAAATTTCTTGATTTTGTTTGTGTTTGGACGAAAAAAAAAATCATATTTCAAAGTATTACAAAGAAAAAAATAGAAATTGGATAAGGGTTATTTTACAGCTACAGTGCAACTGACCTCATAAAGACAAACTTTAGTAAAATAAATACATAAATGCATTAATACGAACTTCCTGAAACCCTAAATTGTAAAATAAAGAAACTATATCTCAATTTACCCCAAAAACATATCTTATTAAGTTTATTTAAATTTACTTCTCAAAGATTTTTAGACTATGAAATAGAAAATAATAATAAAAATTAATTTGGAAAAACATATTAAAAAAATGTTTTATACAAATCAAGACTGCATGAGAAGAAAGGGGGAAAACAAAGATAATTTTAGTCTTTACCTTTAGAGAAAGTGTTCATCGTCATCTGCATATTTGTTTATTTTTGCAAATCAAGCTACATTTTATTTAATTCAGAAATATTTTTAGATCAACAACATTTTAGCCAATTTTAGAGATGTTTTTATGATTTTATGTGAGGCATTTTAACTTATTTCTGTGCATGAATAATTTTTTATACTCTCATAAATGCAATCGTATTTTATTATTTGGGTTATTGAGTAAAAACTTTGTACAAAACTTAAAGGATAGCATAGTCCGACATATATAAATTAAGCATGTTTTTCTTTTTATATTGTACAAATAAACAACTAAAACACTATCTTAGTTAAAAAGTTTATGCTTTGCAATAGTTAAAAGGTCTGATGCTTAGTCCAAATAACAGTGTAGGATGGGATAGGGCCGCCACGATAAGTAAATCGGTCACAACTAATTTGATAGTCAACTAGTCGTTCTTTCTTTTATCTCAAAACTACGGTGAGTAGCGTGCTAATCCGGGTCATTTGTGATTTCACAGGAAGTTCTTCTAGGAAGACTTGGGTACCATAACAACACGCCAACAGAGCTTAAAAGTGGGACACATTAAAAAATTAAATAAATAAAAAAAGTGTCCAATCCTATATCAGCAAGACAGAACTTGTGTTTCATGGCAGCAGGAATGGTGATGCATGAGCACCTGAAGAGGAAGCAAGCCGTGACCGAGTATAATAACGCTGAAGAGGGATCATTGTCTAGGTAAGATAAGCCAAGCTAAGCTAACATTAGCTCAAGAAGAGAGCAAATTTATTAGCTAAATGCTTTCATGCATCCTTGCAACCTCAGAGCGAAACGTCTCTGCTGAAGGGAACATCTGCTCTCAAAAGAGATCATGTCTTTCTGTAAGACATGTAGAAATGCTAACTTTCCTGTCTACAAACAAGAGCATCATACAGTTTGGAATTATATAGAGTCAGAGTGTAGTGAAGTTGAATACAGTTATAAGCGCTCAGCACCACAAAATGCACTTTAGTTATACTTAAGCCCAAGTGAGACCAAAAATGTATTTTTAGTGAAAAATAGTTCCTTTGTTTCAGATGCCGACCTCATCTGATTTTAGTCTTGTTTTGATGCCAGAAACAAATAAAGGAAAGACGCTGTATGATTTCTAAAATGTTTAATAAACTAATGTTCTAATTTTCTTTATTTTTAGTTAACATATAGCATAGACACTTTGCGAGTACTCCCTGCCCCCTGCGTTGTGAGCTTGTCCAGCTAGCAAAGAAACACCCATTCTTTAGCATTCAAACTTCGTGTGGTGGCATTGCAGCATATGGGCTGGTGATAAATCTGCACAACGTGGTAAAGAAATGTCTAAACGTGTCCGAGAATGGTGCAAGCAGACGGGGATATTGGGAACACGGCACAAGAAGGGGAGCAGACTTTCCTAGGGGTAAAAGCAAGCACTGAATTGGGAGAACTGGTTTAAACGTGGATTATTGAGCAATAGCAAAAAGGTAAATGGATCCGCATGAAAGCGAAGAGGATTTTTGATACATAAATCATGAAATGTTCATTTGGTGTTGTCTGCATTTTTTGACCAAATTTCTAGGCAAAAATGAGCTATCAGCATTCTGTCTGAGCCAAATTTGAGGGAAAATCGCCCGAGTTGCACTATATGTAAGCCTACAACAATATATATAAAAAAAAAATAATAATGAAAAATTTCCACTCAGTTTTTTTGTGGGTGACACACCGGCTCTTAGAGGACGTCATGAAATGGGAGGAACCATCAGGGAGCAAAAGGCGGAGACTCAGACATCAAGTCATTTTACTTTCGGGTATAAAAACTTTTAACAAAAATAACTCATAGTTGATAAATAATTTGTTTTTCAGTGTTCAAAAGGTAATTTATATGATCATTTACATGGATATAGTTTACTCTGAAAGACTTGAAAATGATGGTATGGCCCCTTTAAGAGGTGTAAAAATTACGATTGTGAAAATAAATAAGACAATTTAGTGACTAAAAACAAGAATTTAAGAAGTTTCACTTGTATATAAGTTTCAGGAATAAGGTAATTTGAGCAAGGTCACTAAAGTACAATTGATATTATGTTTTATTTTTCAGTGTCTTCCTCTTCTCCTCTAAATATCCAGAAGATCCATCTATACCTTTAATACTGCATAATGTATTGCCTTAATATCTGCTTGATAAAAACTGCATTAGATTTTGAAAGGATCAGAGAAAAAGACTTTAGCCTCACCTTCTGCATGCAAATGCGTCCTCTGCGGATTGCGTGCTTTAGCCTGTCCACACAGACAGCATGCAGGGGCAGGTAGAAGGACAGCTCCGTCTGAGGCAGAATAATGGACAAGGCACACGTGTTCTTATCCCCCTTCAGCTCGCCATCGAAGATGAGCGACACAATGATGACGCCCTTCTCCGCCAGGACGAAAAACTTCACATCCACGGCGCCGCTTTCTGCGCTTCGGAGAATCTCCCCATTGAGCGTGTGATTGGCCAGAAATGTGACCTCTCCATCGCTGAGGAACATCAGCTGGTCGCCCTTTGGAGCCCAGATGTGGCGCACGCGCGGGCCCAGGATGTTGTCCCAGTAGGCGAAAGTGGCAGCCAAGAGAGGGCATTCTCCATCCACGGCGATCTCTAGCTTCGCCACGGCGGGGGATTGAGGAGGACAGCCAGAAGACATGAGACGAAACCAGGAGAGTCCTGACACTGAGCTGCAATTGACAGAAAAAACACACAAAAACAAAAACTGCCGTCAATCAAAATAATTAAATAGTTGGAATTTTTTAGGAATACACATCTAGTATTTCACAAGGTGACTGGAAATCTAAACAGAAAGAATCTTATCAGTTTTTGAGACTTAAGTAAGAGGAACTGAAAATGGGAAACAACTGAGTCATGTGACATTTAAAAAAACTTCTGTTCTTCAACTATAAATTTGAAGCCAAATATTTAGCAAATCTGCTTAGAAAATGGCAAAATTACACATTTCGAAAAGTAATACTGTGTGGAATTTACAAATATAACAGTACACATATTTTACACATTATTGTATTATTAAAAAATATATTTAATGATTCATAACGATTTGATGTTACGACTGTGTTTGAAGTATACTCAACAGAATAACCACATTTCTGATATTTTCTCGATAAACTGCATTTTACCAGCATTTTCTACGACTGTCGTAACGGTGTTACCTAAAAAAGAGGCATGTGCAGACGTCTTGGCACATGTCCCCACTTCCTGTTCCACTTAAATGGGAAAAATTGGGGCTAAACGACACAAAAACAGAGTAATTTTCTGGAAAAACTAGCGGGCTAACTCGTGCTAAACCGTTAAATACCCTCGCCGTCATGACACTCTGCATTGTTGTCACTCACCTGCTCCTATTTTGTCCTTTTGTCCTATCGAGCAGAAGAGTTTTTGAAATATTTACCGATAAATTTGTGTTTTTATTAAGAAGAGTTTGCCCAAATAACGAGCTGCAGCTCCATTGTATTTTCAATTTTGCTCCAACACTTCCGCATACGTCAGTTTGACGTCAGCTTGTTTTGAGGAAATTGGCGGCCTCTAGCGGCTGGGAATGGTAGTGATCCGCGAGTGCATGATGTCATTATTATTCAGGGAGGGAACCACCTGCAGAATTAGGTATTTAAATTCATGTGCATGAAAATTGCTCATATGCATGACCATTTCTAAACACGGCGATTACTGTATTTTTCTCAAAAATATGGCATTTACAGCAATAAATCTTTCTTTTTAGTAATAGTGTTTGGATTATGTAGAGCTTAAAATGCATCAACAATTGTTAGGAATTATTTTCTTCCAGTAGGATATTTCTGACATTTTATTTTTTTAATTGATTCTGGCTCTTTTAGCACATGAAGGTCAGGCTTATTCACTGCTGACAGAAAGCACCCTCCTTCCCACATCCACAGAAGCCAGCAGTCGGTCTAAAAAGTGGTTCACAGTTGGCTTCACACAGATACTCTGTGCTGTGTATTCACCCGCACAATGTACACATATAAACTCACCACATTATTTCTCATGGTCTCCAAAGAGATAGCTGATGCTGTTGGCTTTAAATGGCTCATCAGCAATTCAGAGACTCAATTACTCAGAGGCTGAACAGCTCTCGCAAACAAATCAGTCAGGGTGAATTATGCACAGCAACTACATCAAGAGCTCACAAAGACATTTAAAAAAACATTTGGATGATATTCTTTGTGAATAGTCCCTATATTACACATTGAAGGGAGAGTTGTTGAAAATATTCTAGTTTGGCTTCGATTCCTTGTGAGGGCTCTTGTAGGATGTTGCAATCCAAGACTATAAATCTCTCTGACTACACTGGTAATAAACATGCTGGAAGCTGCCATATTTGGGGCTTTACAGGTGTTTGAGCCCAATCCTTCTGCAAGCCTCCCCTATCCTAAGCATCCTCTAACTTTGCAGCCCAATCCAAACACTTTGATTAGTCACAGTTCTTGATGAGGAGGCCCTAACGAGTAAATCTGTACACAATCATTAGCTCCTTTAATTGCTCTAATTTGTCTGTTGAATTAGTCTGAACTCTATAAAAACAAATCCTGTCTCTTTGATCTCTTAAGGTACATTTTTTTCCTCCAGAAAATTAAACTCATAAGGTTAAAAGTTATTAGAATGAGGAAATGTAATCAAATAATACTGATGCATACAGAACATCTCATCATTTGTTGTGGCATGCAGTGTTTTTATCGATTAGTGAACATAAATGGTACAAAAACGATAAGAGGATTAAATTATTACCCAAATTTCACCACAAAAAACAAACTTTTGCATCAGTTTACCCTACGTATGAAACCCCAGCATAATCAAAATTACATGGAAACCAGACAGGTGAAATATATATATCTACAAAATATTTAAATATATTTCATTTACAAATATATTATACAGATACTTATAACAATGTAATTATATTGTATATCTATGCATATAATATAATGTTTTATGCATATAAACATTTTACATAAAAATGATCTAAAAATGTTTTTAATACAAATATTTAATGCATATAAACTACATATATATATATATATATATATATATATATATATATATATATATATATATATATATATATATATATATATACTCATATGTATATGTGTGAGAGTTCTAAACTGAATGTATCATATCAAAGAAAAGCTGATGATAATAGAGTTTAACTTCACTGTTTAAGAACGTTTTTCCTACATTTAAACATCCTTTTCTAAAACAGCAACCTGCTGTATTATGTAAAAATGTGTTAAATATGTCACAAAGGGTCCTGCTTAAGTGGATGACCTTATGCAGGAGCGTTCTCCAAATAAAATCCTCATGACCGTCTGAACTGTTACCCATTTCCATCCTTTTATCTATTTATGATGTTTAACTTTTGTTTAACAAAATTCAGAATCTTCTTCTGAAATTCAAAGTACCAAGTCCTCCAAGAGGAAAGTTAAGCTGAACATTTATAAAAACTTTATAATGGTGCTACCTAAAAATATTTTATATTTTTTATATCTGTATATTTATATTACTTTCAAAAAGATGCTAAATTAACCGAAGTGGTTTAATGCATCAATAAGCATTAAGGGTTTAAGATTATTTAATTTTTTTTTTTGTTACGTGAG
>NC_050533.1:18923942-18949680 GCF_002922805.2 Oryzias melastigma
TTATACATGAGAGTCAAACCACATGTTTATGGTCTAGTTATCTTAAAGGAAAGAGAGCTTTATGTGCAAAAATATATAAATTTGCATTTTCAAAAACATGATCCATTAACTTTTTTAAATATATATATATATTTGCTGTAGTCAGACTAAAATTGAAATCAATTAAGACCTGGATTCACATACAACTGCCTGAAACACATCACATCTTTGTTGTAGATGTTAAAAATTAACATCTTGCACAATAAGCTGATATGGACTGACTATGAGGGATAAAGTGGGTTCCCACTCAAGTTTTCAAGGTCAGTGAATATTAACATCCTCTCCAAACTTTGGCCCCTCTGGCCATTCATCCCACTGATGCTGCTGCACACTGTGAGCCCTTCTGCAGCCTCATTTACCAGCTATGGCGGACTTCAGCAAAGGCTTTTCACTCCTCTGCAAATAACAGAGAATACCTGTGGCACGTTTTTAAATGAAAATGAATGTCTCTTTTAGTTTGAAAGCAGGTGTTTGAATTTCTCTTCCAAAGGAGACTTTAGAAGTGCAGAATTACAAATACCGTCTTTTTTATTTTGTCTTTATTTTACATATGCTGGCACTTTAAATTGCAGATTGCATGGATACCATTTTTTTTAAGCATTAATCTTTTTCAGAGCTTTAAATTTTGGTTCAGTATTAATGGTAACTATACTCCAACCTTTGACCACAAAAACACCAAATACAAATCAAGTTATTGAACCTGTAAAGCACACAAAACAATGGTGCTTGTAACTTTTAATGTGATGTCACATGGATTTAATTACATCAAACACACAATCACCTCAGACGATAGTGATTCGGATAATTTGGAAGTTTGCACCATTAACTTAAATGAGAACTGAACGGAGTGACTCCTCCCCCCTGGCGTTCCAAACAGGAAGTACCTGCTGACTCCAAAAAGCCAAAATTCCACAGAGTTCTACTGTGAAATAAGCAACTATTATCCAGTCATTCTGTTTGTCCTTTCTTACTTTGATACTTTTTTAAGCATTCTTACTAAATCTATTTTTTCATTGTATTTCGCCAAATAAAGATGAGGAAAGCAGCACAAAGCTACTTTAATTTGTATTATTTTTAAAGGTCGTGATTAGTTTTCAACTTACTTTAATGATCCTTTGGAGCTACTGTAAGATTTTATTTTGTTTATAATATAAAGAAGACCTAGAATTGTACTTTAAAGACAGAAACTTAAGAAAAATTGTCCTAGTTTCTTTCTTGCAGCAAAAAAAGAAGAAAGTTTTTCAACAGAAAAAAAACTAAACTTGAGAAAACACATTTTAAGGCTTTTTCTCTAAATTAGAACTGGTAAGACCGTGTAGCTTATTAAAAGAATTAAACTGATTAACAAATTTTCATCAAATTGTGTTCAATATAAATGATTTGCAACAATTACAATGAAAAGTAAGAACCATTCAGGGAGTGGGTCCTGCTGTCTGGGAATACATTCAAATTCCACTTCATTTATTTAGTGCTTTTCCTGCTACAAAGCATCTTAAAGTGCTTTCCATAAGAAATATAAGGAAGATAGAAATAGTAAAATAGCAAACATACAATGAAATAAATAAAAACAAATACAAACTCAGTACACACATACAATCATAATAAAATTAATCAACTATTAATACAATTTATAACATCAAATTAAAACGTGGACATGTAAAAACTGCGTAAAAGCTGTACTAATAAAATTTGTTTTACATTTTTTTCTTAAAAACCTCAACATGAGGAGCAATAATATCACATTTACTAAAGCCAAAACTCACAGAAAAAATCAAGTGACGGCTGATTTCATTCATTTATCTTCTCAGCCGTTTGTCTTTGGATTTTTTTTTCACTGGTGTCCGTGGCAGAGATAAAATCCTGTCCACCTTTGTCATGGGAGGAATCACACTTCAATGTAACCGTGGGGTCATCTGGACCCCATCAGAGAGCACAAGGGTTCTAAAAGGTTCAGGTTGTGGATTTAATCTGAAAAACAACCAGAACACAAACTGTTTACACTGTGTTCACAACACTTAAGAGTCTCTGACTCTCTTTCTTCCGTCATTCAAAACATCTAAATCCACATCCAGTGACATTTGTAATGTGCAAACAATATGATGCAAATTTAACACACTTTGTATTATTATTTACTCATACAAATTAAACCAGTTTGATGTTTAAGACAGTGGGACTCAATGAGAGGAAAATATGTTGAAAAACATCAATAGTTCCACAATGAGAGAACATTTAAAACATTTTTTTTAATTGAAAAAGACTTTGTAAGAGTTCTGATAGTTAAAACTTCAAAATAAGAAGCTTGTCTTCATGAAAGTCCATTTTACAAAACCTTTTACAATATTCAGTTTTAGACACAGAAATCTTTGAAAAAATGTAAATCAAATTTTCTATTGACGTGTGTCTGAAGTTGCGTTCACACTGCCCTTGGCAATGCATGTTGAAGAACCCACATCCATCATCATGTTCTTGAACATGCATCACATCTCTGGTATATCTGCAGCTTAAGGCTATGTTCATACTGGCCCTAACAGCACACATTCAAACACTTTCAATGAAGAAGATGCAATCCTTTTTGTTTGCCAACAAAACCTGCTCTGGCGTGTTCTAATTATCTGGCGACACCTGAACCAGGTAATCAGTAGTGCTTGGAAATCTAGAAATCATGCAGACACGGCGACCCTCAAGGACTGGAGTTGCTTTTCAATGGGTTATGTCAACACGCAAAAATATGTGTCTCAGGCTTCCACGTTCATGTGCAGCTACACAGGTTTTTGTAACAATTTATGGGACTTATGTGCAATTTGACCTATCACGGTCTATGTTGATTTGGAGAAAAATTGATTTGATTTGAATTTGGTGATACTTGTAGCATCAGTTTAAAATGTTGACAAGACGATATTTCATTATTTATGTAGTCTTACTTTTGTTTTCCATTTAAACTATGTGATAGTAAACAATAGAAAAAGAAGAAGAAGCCTCTCCCTGCTTGTGCAGTGTGAACACCATTGGTGTTGCATCCTAACTGTACGTAGCTTTAGACTGAAGTCAACATGCTGTGCAGTCCACTTGTTTATTTCATAGCCTTATAAATAGAACTTCTTTACATCTGTCGAAAACTCTGATTGTCTTCTGTCTACATGAGTTTTCTTCATTTATTTGCCTTTTGTTTTCACTTTCTGCTCAGTGTGACTTCTCCATGGGTTTTATTTTAAGTGCGTAAGCCTCAATTTTCACCCCAGCTCGTAATCAAACTTGCAGACGAGACACTTTGCACAGTGGAACTATTGTCTTCATCTATCACTCCTCTGTGCTGTAATGAGCAGGAATCTTTGATGCCTTTCTTTTTTTTTCTTCTTTTTACATCCGCAGCCAAGTTTGATGAGTATGAGGAAGGAAAAAAAAATCCCAGTCAATTATATAAACTTGTCATGAAAGAAAAATGGCCGCATACAGCCCATACTTCAGAGCTTTACAGATTATTAGCAGAAAAATTGCGCCTTCAAAGATTTAAAAAGCTCTGACCTGCATTCTAATGACGAGTTGTGTTGACTCTGCTGTAGGCCGCGTTTGACACTGCAAAGGCTGTTTGAGCACGTCCACTGAAAGAGCGCGAGTGTCCGTTTATTAAAAGTTGAACCTTTACTCATCATTATTACACAGTTTAAGCAGAAATGGGGGCTAGCTGCTCATTTAATTGCCTAGCTAATGATTTTTATGGAAAAAACTGAGGTATTTTCACAGTGGATCTCCAGTTAATTATATTCCAAAGTTGGAAACATTTATTTTTTTCATGTTCACGCTTCTTTATTGGAAATTAATTGATTTCTGTTCAGAAAAAATGTGCAAATGGAAGAAACTACTGCAGTTATTATAGCACTTTTAGAGTAAGTAGTCCCTGCAGGGCGGTTTCAGTGCATCACAGACTTTGTGTCTTCATCATCAATGAAAGTAATGACAGAAACAAGAGCTCCTCATCATCAAAATGAGACAAAGCACAGTGGAATGGACAGGGGAGGCTTTATTACAACAAGATGCATCAGTGGAATTACAATGTGATTTGAATGTTTTCATCCTCCCTGCTAAGCACTTATTGTAATTGTGGTGCAGTTAAATATTTACAAGGAGCAGAGCAGTTTGATTTTGTAATAACAGACTCGGTTTAGTAAGATATAACCTGCTAAAAAAGGCGTTAGATGTCTTTATTTGCGGTCTTTATTTTTTTAAGCTAATTGTCTGGCACAGACAGACAGATATATTAACATTTCTAAATGAAATAGTGGGTTTTTGCTCAAATAAAAAAAAGAAGAATGTGAAAATATAACTATATGCACAAATGAATAAATAAAGCATTCAACTCTGGAGTTAGTTAAAGACCCACTCTAATAAAAAGTCATTTTGGTGGTTTTCTACAGTGCCCCTAAAGAGACACCAAAGTAAAAAAATATCAAGCAAAAACAATTTTTTTTATCTAAAATATTTTTTTCTAACTTTTATTTTATTTAAAAAAAAATTCTGGTTAGTAACTAGTGTGCACCAAATAGTAACTAAAAAAAATAACATTTTTGCATCAATGTTCAGTTTTATTGGTAAAAATGTATTAACATTATTGTAACACTGGATAAATTGTAAAAAAAAAAAGAAAGAAAAAAAAAAAAACAACAACAAAGAAATAGGTAAAAATTCAATACAACAGCTTTAATTCTCACATGATCTTTTCTGTGCATTCTGACCAGACCCATAGTTTTCTCTTACACTACAACACACACCAATCCTTTGCTTTACAGAAAGTGAACCACTGACCTCTGAAGCCAATCATCAAATTGCTTGTACTACACACTGGCGGTGTGTTCCTGCACTAATAAAACACACACAAAGTGCAGAGACTAGATCTACAAAATATCATGTTCAGTCTGTTTGTATCAGCTGGAATGGAATCTGTCCAGGAGCAGAAAGCAACGATGAGAAACGACTGAGAGTCTGTGTGTAAAACTGCTACACATCGAGATAAAAAAAAGAAAAAAAGGTTTTCTCAAGCTTGCTTCCTGGATCTATGGAAGCTCTTCACTGCTCCCTGTCATCTTTTGGTTTAAACAAATCCTTAAACACATCCTGTTTTCTGGAAACTGAAACATTGGGCTTCTTAGTTATAAGATTTTTCCTTGTTCGTCAGTCTGCATGGTAGTGTACAGTCTTAAAGTGCATACAGTTGTGAAAGGTGTGTTCAGAAAGAGATCAGCAGCATAAATACGGGGAACTCCATGAGTACAAAGAGGTTTCTGATGCATACGTTTGGTAAATACTCATTGTCCCATAATGCATCTGGAGCATTACATATTTAAAAAAAAAACTCTTGGGTTCCAATGTACAATAAAGACGTTTTGAATAAATATGGTTCTCAGCGTTTAACTACTCTACTTTGTCAGTTTTGATTATAATACCACAATTAAAATTAACTTAAATAAAAAAAAACATATAAACAGAATTGTAAAGATTTAAAACAAGATAAAATGCAAAAAAATTACTATTTAAAAAATAATAATAATAATAAAATAAAAAAGCAGATGTTTTTTCTTTTAAATAAAATTGAAAATGCTAAAAAAAAAAACTTAGCATGTAAAACAAACAACAAAAAAAAGGTGTTTTAACTCATAATCTCCACTTTGTGTATGGAAAAAAAAGTTAAGAAGTCAAATCAGGAGGATGAAAAGCAGATGAATGTTTGTAACTGCAAAAATCAGGCTAAATAAGTGGTGAGGGAAAAAATATTTACAGTTAATTACAGGGGCTACATTCCATAAAAAGCCCACAATAGGTGAAGTCTGCAAAGTAAAATTACAGGTGTTTTAAGAATGTAAAACTTCTCTCTACACCCTTTATACACTTTTCTCTGACAGACATGAACATTTTAATACTTCTCTCTCTTGTTTAAACTCTTAAAGTTCAAACCTTCATTGGAAAATAAGTCCAGTTTTATAATGCTCGAGATCAAAGATTTATGTAAAATTGGACAAACTGAACACATTTTGTATAGGAGACACACCACGGAGGAGATTCATGATAAGGTCAACAGCCAATCAGGGCGTAGAACACAGGACAGGGCTCTGAAAATACAAAAAAGGGTGTAGAACTGTGCTGAAAAGACGTGCAAAAAAGTGAGAATGCAAAAGATGAACCATGAAATAGTGAGAGATCACTTGTTTTTTTATGTCTAAAATGAATAATAATTCTATTGATGAAGTAGTGGGAGTGATGTTAGAATTTAAAGACACAATTTTCCATAACTATATTTGAAGGGATAAATGTAGGAGTAGGGAGAAGCTGTAAGGGGAGAATTCGGATTCGGCCTACATAGTTCTTAAGAATACATACATTGACTTATTGCTTCTGATGCACACATTGCATTTGGAGTGAATGCAGCATGTAAGTAGAATCATTTAACACCATCCCACTAATTTTTATAAATTTGATCAAAAGTGAGTTTGGTACTATCAGCTCATGAACTGGTGGTTAATTGTTAAAAATAGGAATAGCCACAGTCGGTGAGTGAGTTTACAGTGATCTCTTGTGTCAGAGGTTACACAGACTGTGTGGATGTGTCGCTGGATCTGCGCTTCACTTCATCAGTGTCACTGTTTTTTACTCGGGGAGATGGGATGGAGAGTTGTGGCACCGCAGATTCTCTTTTCATCAGACATTAAACAGACAGACAGGCTCCTGCTGCTTGTCCTGTCCATGCCAGCAGCTTGATGCCCCGCGCCAGCATCCATCAGGATGGGCTTTCCGCAACCGCTTTCCATCAACAATCAGCAGAGCCAAGTCAAATGGGGCAAAATTGCCCAAGAGGTGCCCAAGGGGCATCTACCAATCCAACATGATCTCATTTTGCTACCCATGGATTCATTTTGCTAGATTGGAGATGTAACACCAAATTTTAGTTGACAGGTGAACAGATTCACACTTAGCACACAGCAACCACCACGCAACCAAGCAGAGTCAAAATACATTTACTGTCCACTTTATTAGGTACACCTATCCAATTGAGCATTAACCCAAATTTCTAATCAGCCAATCACATGGCAGCAATGCATTTAGGCAAAACGAGGATCAGAATGGAGAAGAAAGGTGTTTAAGTGACTCTGAACGTGGCATGGTTGTTGGTACCAGACGGGCTGGTCTATATTTCAGAAACTGCTGATCTACAGGGATTTTCACACACAACCATCACTAGGGTTTACAGAGAATGGTCTGAAAAAGAGAAAATATCCATTGAGCAGAAGTTCTGTGGGTGAAAATGTCTTGTTGATGCCAGAGGTCAGTTGAGAATGTCCAGACTGGTTCCAGCTGGTTACAACCAGGCTTTGCAGAAGAACATCTCTGAACACACAACTCATCAAACCTTGAGACAGATGGACTACAGCAGCACAAGACAACACCGGCTATTACTCCAATCAGCTAAGAACAGGAAACTAAGGCTACAATTCACAGTATAAGATGGAAAAACATCTGGTCTGATGAGTCTCCATTTCTGCTGCCAGATTCAGATGGCAGGGTCAGAATTTGGCATCAGCAACATGAAAGCATGGATCTATCCTGCCTTGTATCAGTGGTTCAGGCTGTTGGTTGTGGTATATTGGTGCGGGGGATATTTTCTTGCAACACTTTCTTACAACCTACAACCTACCTTAGTCTTAGCCTACCTTAGCCTGACCATGTCCTACTTTACGACCACAGATTACCATCTTCTGATGCTGCTTCCAGCAGGATAAGGCTCCATGCCATAAAACAAGAATCATCTCAGACTGGTTTCTAGAACATAACAATTAGTTCACTGGACTCAAATGCCCTCCACAGTCACCAGATCTCAACCCAATAGTTTACCTTTGGGATGTGGTAGAATGGGAGATTGGCATCATGGATGTACAGCCGACAAATCTCCAGTAAATGTATGATGCTATCATGTCAATATGGACCAAATTCTCTGAGGAATGCTTCCAGTACCTTGTTGAATCTATACCGCCAAGGGGCAGTTCTGAAGGCAAAAGCGGGTCCAACCCGGTACTAGTGGCTGATAAGTGTCTAAACCAGTGCAAAACCTTAAAAAAGATCAATGACGCACAGTAGAAAGTGATGATCTAGATTTCATTTCGGTCTAAATGATTACCCAGGACAAAGAAAAAAAGATGATGCTCTTTGTGTGGATTCAGAGCAGCCTGCAGGTCCAAAACAAGGCTATGTAACAATGATCTATGACGCCATTCAAAGGATGGAACTTCAAAGAAGAATTTTCTCTCCTTTGCCCCGCTGCACTGTGGCTTTCTGCCCAGGGCCAATCATTATAATGAACGAAAAAACACACATAGACACTAAACGGGCTCAAAGTACAAGCTGTGGTGAAAAATCCATGAAGCACTTCATTTCATGATGTTGTCTTTAAAATCCGGCACTGTTGTAGCAGTTTGTGTGCAACTTGAGGTAAATGTACATGCTTGTATTACAAATTCACACAATTTTGTATGGATTCTCACATCAATTGTGTTTCTGAGTCTTATTAAAATAAAAATGTTTTATTCCTCAATTACACAGGAAAAAATACTTTCTTAGCAAATCCATTTGAACACAAAAGGTTAAAATTAGCAAAGAACAAAAATACTTTTGTCAGACACGACTACATGAATATACAGTATAAGACCTTATTTTTAAACAGCTTCACTAGGTGTTTACCAGCTGTTTGCTGTGAAGCATTTCTTTAGAAGGAAAGTGTGAAAACCCCTAACAGTTGCTTTTTTCAATCTTGAGGTGTTTGTTTTTTATGATAATTTGCTTTCCTACAAAACAGGGCTTTGAGGAAAGAATAAAAAAACAAATCCATTTCTAGTTCAATGTTAAAGTTGGGTTACACATCACAAGGAATTTCTTTATTTAAGACATTTTCAGTGTAACAGAAGTATTAAAATTAATAAAACGTTCTACATTTATGCTTTTCAAGAAGCATTCTACTGGCAAACCCGGTTTAATTTTGAGTTATTCTTTAAAACCTTTTTGAGAATAAAAAATAAATAAACTGCATCCACTGCTTCTTGCTTCAATTCCCTTTTGACAATAGAAAATGACTGCTGTCCTGGACTGTATGTAAAATGTTACAATCTAATTCCTTTTGCAAGAGATAAAATATTTGGCTAAAACAAATTATTTTTGCTGGACATGCTTTACAGTGTAGAAAAATTTAGACTGATAATACTGCTGTCATTATGGTCTGCTTGGTCTAAAACTGTTTTGACATTTAACGTTCTAAACACTCTGACAAAAAGTTCAAAATGAGGCCATTTCATGGGGATGAGGAGAACATACATCTTGTAAAAATATACTTAGAAACATATGGAAATGTTTATTTTATCATTAGATAAATATATGGGCTGCATGGTGTCACAGTGGTTAGTGGTCTTGCCTCACAACAACAAGGCCCCTAGTTCAAGTCCTGGCTGGAGGACCCGAAACAGAACTATCAATGGGGGACCTTTTCTGTATGACGTTTGCATGTTCTCCCCGTGCATGTGTAAGTTTTCTCCGGGCACTCCAGCTTCCTCCCACCATCCAAAACATGGATTGGTTACTCTAAACCTTAATGAGTTTTCATTAATGAACTAGAAAAGCTACTATGTTTGTTATCCTAAAACAAAGCCAATAAAGAAAATATAAATCATCAAACAAACATCATTAAACCCTAATTGGATAAAACAAAACTCAAGGTCTAGCGGATTAATGAGAGAAAGAATTTGTCTTCTAAATTGGGACTTAGAAAAAATATTTAATTCAGGAAAAGGAGGTAAAAGATTTGTGATAAATTTACCAGCTTTTCTGTTAAGAACCAGCGCTTTGATCGTTTAGAGTAAAAGGATTAGGCGCTTTTCTTGCCTAAGTGGTCAGTAATGAGGAAACTATTGAAGTTATGTTGGAGAATTAAGTCATGACCATTGACTGTACATGAGAACTGGACTGAGTGACCCCTCCCCTGTCATGTTCCAAACAGGAAGTACCTGCCGATCACAAAAAGCTGTATTGAGAAATAAAAAGTTTTTACTCAATCATTATAGTTGTCAGAATAACCATTCTTGCTCTGTTATCGTATAAAACTATTTTTTTTTTCGCGATGATGATTTTTTTTCTGTAGTGAAAGTTATTCACTGGCCAATCTGATAAAAGTGTGAGGTCTTGTTTTAAACTAGAAACATTTGATTGACAGATTTCGTCTTGCCCCCTTTCAACAAACTCACTCCTGATTGGAGAGATTGGTTGCCATAGAAACTCAGACCAATCCCAGTTTATGAATATATTTTGGCTCCAACATGGTAATTGCAAAAAAATGCCAAATTAATTGAGTTGTGAATTGTTTATTTTGTTGGAGCTGGAAGTAAACCCCTTTTCTGTGGGTGACATCACACTCACTCGGTCCAGTTCTCATATACAATCAATGGTCATGACATGCTGACTGTGAAAATAAAGCCAAAAAGTTTGTCTTTTATTCAGACCAAAAACGTTAGAAAAATAAAGCAAAAAGTAGAAAAAATCTGTTAGCAGAAAGCTGAAGTCTTGTAAAGCTGTAGAAATACCCCTTTCACTGAAAAAAGTGCTTGTTTAGTAGTAACTGAACCAAACAGTACACTTTATGATCATCTGGAGCTAAAACGGCAAATTTATTTCAGTAGAACTCTGCGAGCCAAATGAATCAACACAAAGCTTAAATACGATGCTCAGGATTTATGTGACTATTTTACCTGAGCCCAATAAACCACAGACATTACTCCTATGCATTTCCATGATAAAGTCGCCATAACTTATAGTCTATGACACATTCAAAGAGGTGCTGATTCAGTTTGTATATAACGTAGATTTTGTGAAAAATATGAAGACCTACATTAGCTTTCCCTGCTTGGACAGGGAATCATCACTCCTAATTGTATGCATTTGTTGAAACTATAAATGAATGTTGTTAAAATCCAATAGCTCCACTCAACATCTTGTCCATCGCCTTACAGCATCAGCTGGTTAAGTACCTCAGCGAGCCGCGTCCATACGTCTCCTTTTATGTGTCATTTAGGCCGACCTCCTGCGGCTCTCACAGCTCTGTCTTCCCATTCTTTTTATAAGTCCCTGCTTGAGAACCTACTTGATACACATGGCTGCATCTGCCTTTCAACTCCCCTTTCAGAAATTACCCGAGTTTTTTTTAGTTTGATCCTTTGTTCCTCACAGGTTTTCTTGGATGAGGTCCAAAGCCTCGCAGATACCTTAGAAGTTATTTTCCAATTTCTTAATCTCAACAGCCAGGGGTAATCGGAGGGGCTGCTTAACTCACGACTCAGCCTGTGCCGCAGCAATTATTTTTTGCCCCGGCTTTCTATTACTGAGCACCTAGAGTTTTCTAAGTCTGACTCATCCTTCCCTCAGATCCCACGGACTCGCTAATGCACTATTCACATTTAAGTGTTGTGTGAACACGAGACTGGGCTGACCTTGATGCTTGACTCTGTGGCCACAGTCCGTCACGAGATCCGTCATCAGCAAAGGGATTTGTTTGGAGGCTGCCCTGCAATCTGAAAAGTTCAACTACTTTCCACTTTCCAGTAAAACCTTTGGGAGTACAGGAAGGAAAAAAACTAAATTCTCCTATACCACTATGGGTATATTTTACTAGGAATTATCGTAATCTCCCACCTAACAATAAAAACTCTTACTCCACAGAAATTCAATGTTTTTAACATGTTCTCTCTGATGATGAAGGACATATACATATATAATTAAGTTTAAAATATTTATGTATCCAAATTGTGGTGAATTGGGAGCAAATTAAAAAATGCAGATCAAAAAAGCTTGTAATTGTGACATATACAAAATAGTTCACTTTAGTCAAATTTTAATTTACATTTAATATGTATTTAATAATGACTAACACTAGTTTATGTTTTCTTCTTTCATTTCTTGAAATAAAACTTTTTGTTAAGATTGGGAAACCTTTATTTTTTTGATCTATGATGAATAGATCTGCAAATATTCTATGCAGTCAAGTTAATATTATATCAGTCATTCAGCTGCAGCTGCCCACTCAGCTCTCTTTTTCTAATGATCACCCCCTCATGTCAGCTTTGTGGATCCCACTGAAGGAAGCCAACTTCTGACTTCCTAATTGAAGCAAGTTCAAAAAGAGGAGTCACTTGAGAGTGGTCGGTTCAGCAAAAGTCATGTTTCAACTAAAGGTTATTTGGCTCAGCTTTGTTTTTTTTTTCTCATTACACTCACTGAGTCCTATTTCAGTGTTAGAGAACTTGTAAAACAGGAAAAGCTCAAACACTCAGTTATCTTCCACTATTACCAACAATAAGGCAGAACCCAGCCCATCAGTTAAGTTGCCTATATGGTCGTAAATCGCGTCAACCCAGACTGCAAATGTTATGCTACATTCACATTGGGCACGGCAAGAACTTTCGATGAAAAGTCAATGTAAAGGTGTGTTTTAGGCTCAAGTCGTTGAGCAGGCCGGCCAACGATCGAAGGGTTTGATCCCTGCTCCCGCCAGTCAACTGTCGTTGCTTGGGCAAGGCATTTCAACCTCCCTGCCTCCAGTGTGGCTCCATTGGTGTGTGAATGTGAATGAATGTCCTGGTGATGGTCAGAGGGGGTCACGTACTGGAAGTCATGCAGTCAATTTTTCCCAGTGTAGCTGTGGCTACTACGGTTGTAACAAGTATCTTAGTGCTCGGATACTCGCAATCTGCTCCCGAAAATTCAAATATGAATATTCGCGAACTCCAAGATCGCTGATTCGCAATCTTTATAAATATTGTAGAATGTAGTCAAATATTATCTCTGGGCAATGTATTTTGCTCTGAAATACAGAGTAGTGTTGGATTTTAAGAGTATAAACTAAAACAAAAGCGAAAGTGTAGTGCTGCTGTCACTGTAAGTAAACAAATCTTCATGTCGGTGAAGCTTACAACATTTTTTCAAATAAAGATAAACCAAGTCCTCTCTCCTAACATGATGGTAATCCATATCTGCAAGGTTGCTAGCAATGAACCCTTTTGTTTATGTTTTGTGCCCAATTTGGGAGATTTGCTCCGCTTCAACATTTCGTACCAAGCCTAGGTGGCGGACATGTCCTAAAAAAACAGAAAAAGAAGAAGAAGCCCCTCCCTGCTTGTCCAGCGTGAACACCATGGGCTAAATGTACATCAAACACCTGGTGTGTTCGTAGCTTGACTCTTTAACAGATTTTGATTCCACTTCATAAGCTAATGGAATAAAGGGAACAAAAGTCACATTTATCAATAGATCAATAAACATTAGAATAAACAGGAAATGATACAGAAAAGCAGGAGGAATGGAAGACAACTTGGAAAAATATATAGGTTAAAAAAAGTATTCAGTTCGTTCAATTCATTCTTTAGGCAGTGAAATTCATAAAGCACAAAAACCCTAAAGAGATTTTCATTCTTTCAGTTTATCTTAATGAAATCTTTCACCTCAAAATACTTTATTTAAGGCAAAACAAAATAAGCAAACATTAAAAAGCAAAGTCTATAAACACACTAAAGAAATGTCCTTTTTTTTAAAACTCACTCTGTATTGAACGACGTCTCAGAAATGGCAGCTTTTGTGGCTCATACATGTGATTTATGTATCCGCGTATCGGTTTATTCTTCTGGGGTACATTTGTGCCCTTATTACCACTGAGTGCACAGACAGCGGTAAGTGTCACTCCTCATCTTGCACATATTTATATTCCTCCAGAGCTCTCGCTTATGCGCCGCAAAGACATTAAGGGACTCCCAGTACTTCTAGAAGGCAGCTGTTTTTGAAAAGAATGTAAGCAGAGGCAGCCCGTTAGGTTTCCCGAGCATCTTTCATCCTGCATCAAACAATCAAACAGACAACATGAAACATGGTGCAGAGGCAGCAGAGGTGCTTACTACCTTACTTTTTTGTGAAACAGCTGAACCGACTGGTATGGTTATTTTGGCTGCTTCTCTCAGCAGATGCATTGAAGTGACAGCCAAAGTCAGCTTGCTGCACCTGCTGAGACGAGTGTGTTTAGACAGAGGTGTGGGGGACCCTTTTAACTCTGATCCACAGCAGCTTGGGTCTCATGTCGAAAACAGGCAGTTTTAAATATATATATATATATATATATATATATATATATATATTTGAATGATTACAACATACATATGTAACTTGTATTTGTAAATTGTTTTTTCTTTCATATCTGTTTCTTTGCTGATCAGCATAGATGTTTAGTTTTCAAGGAAAGGCATTGAATAAGCTTAATAAGCTTCTGCCTATTCCCTTTTTTTTTATTGGTTGTTTCTTTTTTATTGTATATTGTGTGAATTGTACACATCTGAACTTAACCAATAAAAACTTGACTTGACTTGACTTGACTTGATATATATAGTCTAGTATATATAGTCTAGTACTTGTATATATAGTGTATGCATATATATTTAAATATGTAGTATATATAGTGTATGTATATATATTTACCGGTAAATATGTAGTATATATAGTGTGTCTATATATATATCTGTATTCCTGGTAGCTGCTGTCCTTTCAGTTATGGGTTTAACCATGACCGAAGCAGCATGCTAAAGAAATCTGTGAAACCACACAGCATACCCTTAACATCTGCTATCTTATAGGCATATATATATATATATATATATATATATATATATATATATATATATATATATAGCGTAGGTTTATATATATATATGTACATAGTGTGTGTGAAAACAGAACACAGGGAATTTTATCTAAATATAAATATAGAGTTATGGTAGCTGCTGTCCATTCATTTCAGTTTTAACTATGATCAAAGCAGCATGCTTATGACATCTGTGAAACAGCACAGCTTACCCTCAATATCTGCTACCTTATAGGCATCAGATATTTGATGTCAAAATCAGCTTTAAAGTTTAAAATATAAAACTTTCATTATAGCAATTTCAATGGGCTTTCCCTATGCCCTTTATGCCTCTGTCAGTAATTGCATTCAGCCCCTCAGGTCCCTTATCATTCATTCTATCTAATTAGTTCGTCTGAACCTCTAAGCATGGCCATGACCTCTTTATCTCATAAAGGTGCAGAGATCGGCCTCGTGGCTCTGACATCTGGCTGAGATTTAACTAGCACTTACAACTGGATAGATCCAATGCTGTCTGGCAAGTTCAATAACAAAAGATGCCATCCACTAACGCTTCTTTAAAAAAACTATCAATATATATATAGATTCTGGAATGCATGTTTCCCCTTGAGGTGTTAGTTCTTCACCCTATATTTTTCTCCTTGGATCTTCTCTCTTTGGGAATCGCATCACTAGATTTCAATCTTATATTCATAGTGATCTCTTTACTACCACCAACCACCCTCGTCCTTCTTGACTACATCCATAAATCTCCTATTTTGTCTTCTTTCTAGTAGCTCCAACCTCAGCACCCTTCTACTATCTTAATCGCTGTCTTTCCTTTGAATGTGTCCAAACCACCTTAATCTGCTTCCCTGCATTTATCCCCAACATCTAACCCGATCTGTTCCTCTGATGGATTCATTCCTGCTTCTATCCATCCTCATTACTCCCAAAGAGAACCTCAACATCTTCATCTCTGCCTCCTGTCTCTGCATCAGCCTCCTAGCCAACAACATGGCTGCTCTATTCACAGTTTTCTACACCTTTCCTTTCATTCTTGCTGACACTCATTTGTCACATAGCACACCTGAAATCATCCTCCTCTGTTCCAACCTGCGCCTCTTTACCTCCTTCCAATGCTTTGCTGTACTGGACTGTTGATCCTAAGAGCTTCAAGTCCTCCACTTTCCATACCTCTGTTCCCTGACACCTCACTGTTCTACTTTAGTTCCTCTCATTTATGCACAAATACTCTGTCTTACTGCAACTGACTTTCATTCCTTCCTCTCCAGGGAAAATCTCCACCTATCTAGATGCTCCTTCACCTGCTTCCTTCTGTCACTATAGATCACAATGTCATCTGCAAACATTATGGTCCACAGAAATTCTTGTTGGACCTCATCTTATGTGCATCACCACAGAAACAAGAAGAAGCTCAGAGCTGATTCTTGGGCTCAGAAATGTACCTTCAAGTCTATGTAAATGTGTGTTTATGTGCGTTTTTAACTTCCACGTCCAAAACCCTCTCATTCACGCAGCTTTTAAAAGGCCTATTCCATGCTAAATCAACTTTTGGAGCTTTAAAGTGTATTATAATGTCACCATAAACAACCCCAAAGCTGTATTTTGTTTTGTTTATGCATTTCTGGGTATTCTTTTAAAAACCAGCACTCTGGGCACCAGCTCCCCCCAAGTCACAAAAACAAGCAGGTCAAACCTGTCTGTAGAACTAAAATTGTTGAGAGCTTCTTAAAGTCAATATTTTATCTTGGAGAAGAATAAAATCACCAAGCATAAAAGTGGTTCAATGCAGACATTTTGTAAAGAGTCAAAAAGAATGAAGAATAATTATTCTCATGGAAGCAAATTGAGAATAAGGCCTAAAAACTCTTGCACTGTGAGCCACATCCTCATGTTTTATGAGATTCATGACTGAAGCAATCAATATGAAACTAACCGTCATTGGCCAGCCCACTATAATACTCTAAATTAATTGGTGACTCACAGACAAGAACGCTGGCATGAAAAGACAATTGTGTTTCGTGAGAATGAATTTCAGTTGAACAATAGGCCCATTTAAAGCTGACCTGGAGGCTTGTTGTAAGAAGAATTATTGTTTGAATTAATCAGCAGCTGGCTTTGCTTTACTTCCTCTGTGATTTAGTGTCTGATGGAGAAAAAAAGACAGTCGTTACAACCAAAATTAATCATTTATGATCATCCCTTGCTGCAAAACTCAATAGTAAAAAATGACATTGGATGCCTTTACCTATGCACCTTTTATTCCTCCTCTCAAAATAAGTTGTTGCTGTGGGTTTGACTGCAGAGCAACGAAGTAGGCAGCTCAAGCACTTTGCTGCAAGTAAAGCCTAAAGGCCACATTACTTATAACAGTAATTCTCTTCGACCTCAGCCCAAATAATGCTGCCTTCAGGCCCCCAGCTGTAATTTTTTGTGCAAACATAATTTCCTGCAGAAAAGGTCCACGCTCTCTGCTGAGGATCCTACGACTCCTTGGAGAAAGTCTGTAAAACAACGTCACCGCCAACCTTTTTTATCGGAAGACGTATCGCTTCGGTCCACACCCCGGAGGTCTGGCTGCTGATGCAACGTGATGTGTTTCTTTTCCGTTATTGCGCTCATCTTTCACCCGCCACCACTTGCTGACATTTGCCACAAGCTGTGTTTTAATGGGGAGGTTCCACGCTGTCGAGTGGAGCGTTGCTCCAATCTGATCTGATCAGATCAGAGTTAAACGGCAGGAGCTATTGTGGGCATGCCTTCACCGTCACTGACATTTAGAGTGGAGCGGAGCACTTGTTACCTATGTGCATTTTTTGTTAGCACATTTAAAAATATGTGGCAATCTTACAGCCAAAATGTCATCTTTGCTGATGGAGAAAAATATATAAAAATACAAAACTGCATTTTATGATAATTTATGCAATAAAAAATGTCGAAGAGGGAACAATAGTAAGACTGATGGTCATACGTCATCTTGATTTTCTCTGATTTATCTCTCTTTTGCAATAGAGTTTCAGCACCTATTTTGAGAAAAAGCAATGTCAGCAATACAGGCTTATCATTACGAGCAGAACTGGGAATTGTTCTCTATTATCTTTTAATTGTTCCCTAAAATTGAGGGGGAAACTGTAATTACACTCTAAATGAAAATTTGCTGCACAATTTAGTTAATTTTGAGGCTTAAATGTGTACTTTTAGAAGAGAAATGAGAGATTGAATGAGTGTCAGACAATTGAAAATGATGATCAAGTGTGGTGGAAAATGGTAACACTAATTGCCCTTTTCTTGGTCATGGAAAACTAAAGCTGTTGCCCAATTTGTGTTAATACAGATCAGTGTTTCAGGAGCTTTAAATCACAGTTTCCTTGCTTCTCAAGTATTCTGTCTGTAGATGACATTTGTAGTCGAGGCCAAACATCATGGATGGACCACTTTATTTATTCTTTTACAGCCTTTTACAGTTTGCTGGTAACTTTAAGTCATTTTTCATTTGTGGCCAATAGGAACCTGGTTTACATATTTGGAGTTTAAAGACATTGGGGACAATTGAAGGGAAGCGAGGCTTAACTGAGTGGAAATGCTCGTCTGAATTAACTGGTCCATCCCGTACTACTTCTGCCGGACCTTACCGCACGGTGGAAACAAGGCTTTAGTCTCCGCCTTACTCTTACCGATAGGGCACCCACACCTGCGAACAAGTAGCTACATTGTTTGACCCCTTTCTTCCTAAATTCATTTCCAATTGCAATGGTCACTTCTATCACAGACCTGCTTTTTTGCACTTTTTTTTTTTTTTTTTTTTTTACTTTTACCTTTTACATGTTTATTTTTTAAAAAGTGCTGTGTTCTATGTCCTGATTGGCTGTGAACCTTGCCAATCAATCACTTGTCTCCTGTATGGAATGCATTCTGTTTACTACATACATTTTCAAATGCGATCAGATCTTTGTTTTCACTCTATAATTCAAACTTATTTTTCTATCAAGGTTTGAACTTAGGGAGTATAAAAAAGCGAAAATGGTGTAAACATGTAAATGTCAGTCTGAGAAAAATGAATAAATTATGGGGCTTTACTTCAAGGATTTTGCCTAACGTGAGTTATTTTTAGAGTATAACCCCCACAAGAAATAAAGGAACACTGTAAAAAAATAATATTCTTCCATGTTTTTTTCTATCCAAGATGACCCTAGATTAAGTAGATTCCTGGATTAAAGGGTATCCTGCAAATTAACAACATAGCAAGAAGGAGTATCTCAAATTGGATAAAGTCTCAGTCACAGCCAAGAGGAGAAACATTTTCATTTTTTTATAATAACCTCTGGATTGTTGCTGGTTTAGGTAAACATCTTTATAAAGTCGGGTTGTCAACCACAACTACTGACTTCCTGACATCTCCCACATCCCAGCAATGCAAATGTGTCTAGTCTGCAACATTAAGAATATCCAACAATACCTTTCAGAGTATACCTCCAAATCCTTGTGCATTAAAGAGAATTGACTGACCTCTTACACTTCCCATAAACTTACACTTGACATGTCTTGAGGCAAAAGCCCTTTTCTAATGGCACTTAACTTTGAATGTGTGATGCTGACATTGATTTTACTTGCTGTAAACCTTCCTTGTGAGTGGCTTTGGATAAAAGTGTCTGCTGAATGAGTTAATGCAAATGGGGGTCCATTTACAAGGTTTGAGGGATACAGTAGAAGCTTTGCAGTTACCATGTCCTTACATATTGTGATGGGTGAAAGAAAAAAGAAACTTTCAACAACCAAGGTCAACGTATTGCTCCTCTACAGCTCCTTCATTAATGTTTGAATGGTCAAATGCTATTTCATAACAAATTCAGCGAGCCTTTGAAGCTTCTAGTCTACAGTCAGTGTTATAGAATGACCTCAAACTTTGAGCAATTAGACCACTGCAACCCATTTAATGTCAATTCTAAGTTAGTTGAGTAGAGACTTTCGTCTAACTCCGGTTTCCCCAAAACTATTGGTGGTCATACCAAAAATCAGTATAAGCTGGAGTTTTACATAAGGCATTTGGCTCAGTGGGATTTGATGCTTTCCTATGGCCAAATTATCATTGGTCAGTACTATGAGAACTGCCTGACTATATAGGAAAAAATGTCATGTAGGGATTTACCAATGTCTATCACTTTAATATCCAAGAGGTTGTACCGGATGATCAAGTCTTTCCAAGAAAAGACTTCTATTTCTAAAGGACAGACAATTACAGGATGTAAGAAAGAAGAGGTGTACCAAAAAGACAAGGTTTTTAAAAGAAGGTTTGGAGAGAAAAAGAGAACACCTGGCGTAAAGTTGGACTTCCTTGCTCACAAAGGGAATCAGCAAAGTAACAGCGAGGACCAAAAGATCACCTCTGATGATGGAAAGGTTTACTTCAAAGAAGAGAAAATGAAGAAATATGAAGGAGGAAACTGTAGGAAGCACAAAAAAGATTAAGATCTGACCTCAAGACTCAGAGAGGGAGGAAGGAAAGTACAGAACTAAAATCAGATCGCTGTCAAAGAAGAAGCTGCTACAGATTCACTGCCTCAGCCAACAGACAACCTGCTGAATCTCAATTATTTCAGACAACTTCCAAAGATCATGGGATAAAAATAAACAGGTTTTTCTTGGGTGGTTGCATGTAAACAGGTTCAAAGACTATAAAAGTGAAAGAGATGTCAAAAGAAAAAGAAAAAAATAGATTACATAAAAAACAGGGAAAAAAATAGAAATAAAGGAAATAAAGACAGTACCTTTAGGTATATCAATGGTAGATGGCTAATACATACATCTTTACTACCTTCCTTCCCAAAGCACTTTACTGTAACAGACACATTCACACATTAATGCTACCTCCACTTCCCAACACTGTCACCAACCAGCAAGACCAATGTGGGGTTCAGTGTCTTGCCCAAGGACACTTTGATACATGGGCAGGCAGAGCGGGAACCGAACCTGTAATCTTTTCAATCAGAGGTTGACTGCTCTACCACTGCCCCACAGCTTGGTTAAAGTTATACTTTGTCAAATATATGCTGCTCTGGTGGTTGAGCAGGTCAATGATCGAAGGGTTGGCGCCTCAGCTACATCAGTAGCTTACCATCACCAAGTAAGACTGAAGAGTGAATGAATAATAGATATGCATTGTAAGTGCTTTGAGTGTCTGGAAAAGCATTGAAAAATTAAATTCATTGTTATATGAATTTTACTAATATGAATATTTCCTGTTAATATGTTTACAACCAAACCATACAACCCCGTTGGAGGGTTGTAAGCTGAAAGCAGACTTCATTCATTATTTGAAGCTCGGTTTCAGATGTTTTTATGACTTTTTTCACAAGGGTTCTGCACAGTTGACTCTCTGCCAAGTATACACTAGAAATGTAGGTGGCCAAAGATCAGATTTTTGTTTGACTGATTCACACTACTACATTCAGATCCTCAAAGAAGCAGCGTCTGATTTACACTCCAAGTTGCGTTGGTGTCTAAAAGTAAAATCAGAGCATAAAGACTTTTGTTCCAATTATTGGTGCCATAATGCATATTTTAAGAAATTTTGTAACCAACTGCTTGCCTTTTCCATCTGAGACTTTTATCTCATATTTTAGCACCATTAGAGCTTGTAAAATATTAAAATATATTAACTTTGAGATCTTCCACAAGAATAGCTTTTTATATCCGAACAACGTTCACATTGAGCCAATTATGCCTTTTTTGTTTAGTATTATTGTGTAGCTGGAGAGGATGTGATATAGCAGGCATTGTGAATTAATCATGAGGAAAACCATAATGAGGACAAAGAAGTGAAACTGGAAAAACACGTTTGCATTTCTCACTTCACTCGAGCTGTTTTTTAGGATTATTGTTGTGCGTCTCTTCTAAACTGTAGAGCACAACAGTTTCTTGTTCCTGTTAAGTAGTATATTAGAGTGGCTGAGGGTGTCAAAAGTTTTACTGTGTTATCTTTATTTATTGTTTTTAATTGAAATGATGCAGACGAAAAGCGGTCCACTTCTGAAAGGTAGATTGCAGGTATGATTCCCACCAATACATAGCTGCTGTAGAGGAGCAGTAGTACATTGGAAATACACCTACGAGTTATGGGAGGAACCATTGATGCGGAGAATGCCTGCCCTCACTTCCCATCATCCCTTGTTTACACCAGGGGTGTCAAACATATCAGGCCCGCCAGATGGTTTAATCCGGCCCAGTCATGAAGAGAAAAAAGGACGTTGAAAAAAAAAAAAAGCAAGTTTCTTACCCATTCCTGTGGTGAGATATGGTTATTTATAGAAATAACCCCTAAATGCAATTCTGCCACTATAGGGGAAGCAAAGGAAAATAAATACCATCATAACAAGAGATCAAGAACTAAACAGAATAAACAATAGCTAATTGCTAAACTAAACAGACTCAATGAAACTGGTTATCGTTGCCCTTAGACCCTCCCTCCCAGTAAGGGAAAACTCCTAAAATAAACCTGATTCGGGAAAAAAAGGGCTGGGGGACAGCTGGGGATGCGAGACGTGCCAGAGGCGAGGTCCACTGCCAGGAACAGACAAGCCACCTGGAACCCCCCCTCCACCCCCCGAGACGTGAAGCGAGCCAGTGCTGAGGTCCACTGCCAGGCCAGGAACAGGAGGACCGACGAGCATCCTAGAAACTGAAGCCTCTCACGCTCTCCACGGAGGGGAGAGGGAAGAAATGCACTCTGAAGCTTAAATTCTTTATACATATCTTCCATCATCAGAAAAATGCTCAAAGAATATGTTAAATGTCATTAAGACAAAAGCAACATGACAAAAAGATAGGCAACTATTTGGTTACTGAAGCAAATCAAAAACTCAAATTACACAAATATCGAACTAAAGTTTAGAGGAATTAATGGGTAGCATGGGTCTGATATGTAGGTCAAACTTTCAAAAATGTTTAGCAAACAGTATTTGGCCACAAGCTTAAAAATAGAACATCAGAGCAGTGTTCTGAATGAATGAATGAAATGGTTTATTTCAAGCAATTAGGTCATAATACATAACATGTCACTTAATGAATCACAAGTAGATCGCTTGAATGGGGGTGGAAGGAAGCGAACTTATATAATCCCACCCCGACTCGACCATACCATTTTCTCTACATGAATTATCAATATCCGGTTCAGGATTTACTATCAATTATTAATAGATTCAGGCTATTAAGGATCATTAATATCATTGATGTAATGAAATTTCAAAGGATCCACGGGTGGCATGTTCAACTCTCCTTGTCGCGGTGGCTGCAACTCGGTGATTAAAGTCGCTTGTGGGCAACTTTAAAAACCGAAGAGTTGAGGAGAGCTGGAGACACGCGTCTCTGATTCTAGATTTCTTGTTGTTGGCCTGGGAGTTGTTTTTGTCTTGCTGTTATTCTTTACAGAACAATGAAATACCAACAGAAATGTGCACTAATCTAAGAGCTACTGAACATCTACTGATGTTTATAAAATAAAAGGGGGATAAATCAATTAAAATCTCTTAAAAATGCACCGCCCTCCAGCTTGATGCTGTAATCACTAAATAAAATAAATGTCACCATTTTACTACAGTAAACGGTATAATATTATTCAGGTATAGCTTTTTCTAAGTCATACTCTTAAAAAAAAAAAAAAAAAAGTAAAAATTGTTCTGGTACAGTCATGGGATACATCAAGACACGTATCAGGATATGTATCGTTTCGCCAGACTCTTATCAATACTCACCTCTATGCATCACTAATTTGACCAGCTCATGAATATTTTTGGCTTAAAACTAATGAGTTAAATCCTGTGGTTGTTGAAATTTGTGGACCCTCCAAAACATTTCAGAATTTCCCTAAAGAATGCTGTTTGTCTCCAATGCTTGAGGACCTGCAAAATACAACCTTTACAGTTAATTCCGTTGGACCATGGTTTTGTTTTTGTAATACATTTGGTTTTACAACAAAATACTAAATTAGATTTTGACAAAGGTCACATTGTAGAATCCAATCAAAAATGGCTTCAGGGATATTCTCAGCAAAACTGTTGGATGATCTGATGATCTTTGGCTTCTTGACTTATTTCTTTGTATTTGTACTCACACATCACACACTCTTCAAAACTTGTGGTCAGGAAGAATTTCAACGATGGAAAAATTAAAAACATGATGACAAAAACTTTTAAGTATAATGTATTCACTCAATAAAAAAGCCAAAAAAGTAAATAAAAACTAAACTAAGAATGACAGTAAAAATGTGGAAAACTGTAGAAGGCAACAAGACAGAGGACGTGACAAACTAAAACTCTCGGTACAAGTAGATGCTGGCATAGTCTGAAACAGAAACAGCTGTGGTGGTGGTAACTGAAACCCGGCAAGATCACGTTTGGTTGCAGCAAAAAACAGAACTAGAAAGTTAAGAAAAATGAAAAATGTATGCAAATGAACACAACCTAAAACAACATAAGAGCAAAGCAAAGTCAACTGAATGAAAGTGCACTGATCTTCACTCTGAAGCTAAGTTGTGAGCATTTCTTGTATTTTGATCAAAGAGAAAACAAAATTAACCTTGAAGCCTTATTTTGATTACCTTGAACAATGTCTCTCAAGCTGAGAGGAATTTTGCTTAATATGCAACATTATAGTGGATGAAGCTTCTCTCCCAGTTTATCTAACTTTTAAAGAACATATATATATATTATACACACACACACACACACACACATATACATACCGGTATATATATATATATACATACCATACCATCCAGGTGAATACTCAATTTGGATGGTCTTCAGTTCGTGGATTAAGCAATGATATACCACAGTGATGTACCACACCTAAAAAACAAGTTTCGGTGACATAGCCCAAATTTTCTATATCACTGCACTGGCCCAAATGCAAGTTGGTAACCGGAGCAAGAGAAATTCAGAACATTACTCAGAACCTGGCCCCCAATCCATACCATGATAAAGCGTTACACTGCATAGCAAATAGTCCCCTTTTTGTAAAAAAAAATAAAAATAATAGTAACAAGAGTACAGTACTAAAAATTGATTTAATACCTATTTCTTCCATAGGTGACCATGGGATAGGCGGAATAATGCCCATATCTGAAATTTGCATTGAAGGATTTAGGCTTCCACTTTCTTTAACTTGAGATTTCAAAAACATTCTTCACTAGAGACACATGGAACTAGTGCATATTGTAGCCAAAATGGTTCAAATTCTAACAAGGGCCCCATTTTTTGTATAGGTGAAACAGTTTTGAAGATATGAACATTTGTTTGAGGGAAGCGAAATTCGCCACAAACAAAGCCCAGTGGTTCGCATGTGACTCTCAGCTCAGCAGAGGAAGAGCTTTGTCTTCACACCTCCGATTAATATCACATGAAAACTTCATACTTGAGACAAAATTTATATTTGTGGACTTTTCTGTTTCTTTTTTAAGTCTTAATTTTTTAAAATGCTTTTGCAACATTTAACTTCTGCAGCTGTTCTGCCATTTGACAAACCGCTCCAGCATTTTCAGGGCTGCACGATGGTGTAGTGGCCACCTCACAGCAAGAAGACCATGGTTTGAATCCCAGTTTGTTCTTTTTTTTGGAATTTGGATGTTCTCCTTGTCCACATATACGGATTTTCTTCAGTTTTTCCAGATTTCTCCCACAAAGAAATGTGTTCTGTATTTTTATTAAACTGCTTCAGCCAATTTTTGAACATTTTTGGTAAAGGACATTTTCTTAAGCTGTTGAGCATTTTCTGCAGAAAGCATTCACACTTACATTATTATGGGGTGATGGAATTTTTTTGTTTCATCCAAGGTTGTTGAGAGCGTCACTAACTAACTTGAGATGTGCTAATAGTAGCTTCTCTATTTACCATAATGTGCAGCCATCTTAAAACTATTCTGGGATCTGGGTGAGACACCAGCTGTGATCTCTCAGTACATGTGTGTGAATGAGAGGGACCAGAGTGGAAGAGTGAGGTTAC
>NC_050533.1:18949760-18950520 GCF_002922805.2 Oryzias melastigma
AAAAAAAAGAACAAAAAAACTTGTAAGAAGGTAATCTTTCCTCACAAGAACGTGTTTTTGGAACGCACCATTACCCCTTGTAGATTAACTGGAAGAAACTATGAGTTTCCAAAATCATTGTTGATATTTCTGATATTTCACCTGTTGTTTTTGTATACTGCCGGATCATCAAAAACACAAGGGCGTAACATGATTTTTTATTAGTATACATAATACACCAGTGCTGCATCAAACTTCAAAATGTTTTGTGTTTCTGCAAATTATGCTTCAGCTGACAAAAACACAGAAAAAAGAAACTGATATTTTTGCAATACATAGCAAAATTTCAATTTAAAGAAAAAAAAATGAAGTTTGGTTTTGAAATAATGTTGGATTTTAAGCATTAAGAGATTTTAACCCTTTAATGTGGAGAGTAAAATCGATGTGTGCGTGCCTAATTCTTGATTCGTAACTCAAACAATACATTTTGTCCATGCAGGTACAAAAATTATGAAATTCAAAAAAATAAAATTTACAGATGCACAAATTAAAATTACAATTACACATAATTTTTTTAAAAAATTACGCACAAATCCAAAGTTACGCACACACAAAACTACATTTAGGCACAAATCTGATGTGAAACTCCTTTTACGTCGCCAAGAAAAAAAGATTATGATGTGTTGAAATGCTGCTAAAATGCTGTGTCATCAAAGTTTTCTTTTCAGCCGCTTTGGAATTAGATTGTGAATAATATCTGGTGAACCATGACATTTTCTTC
>NC_050533.1:18951000-18998510 GCF_002922805.2 Oryzias melastigma
GAGCACAAATCCAAAGTGACGCACACACAAAACCACATTTAGGCACAAATCTGATGTGAAACTCTTTTTACGTCTCCAAGAAAAAAAGATGTGTTGAAATGCTGCTAGAATGCTGTGTCATCAGAGTTTTCTTTTCAGCCGCTTTGAAATTAGATTGTGAATAATATCTAGTGAACCATGACATTTTCTTCCTTTCTTAAACAAATATGACAGATAATTAACATTAAAAAGTTATGCACTGATCAAGAATTACCCAGGCACAAATTGGGCGATATTTTCTCATAATACTGTAAAGCCATCAAATAAATGTTTAAAAATTATTATTTTTTTGTGTATGAAGCTGTTTTTTAAACCTTGTGATAAAATTAATCAAACATTTTTTTTAAAATATATAGTATCAAAGATGACCCGTTGCATGATTTTGTAAAGTTTTGCTCACTACTACAAAGTTATTTTACCATGAAAAATATTGACTTGAGTGTTCTGGAAACAAAAAAAAAAACATCTTATTTAGCCACTGTCTCAAATTTGATACACATTTTTAACTGTATGAATAACAATAGAAGAGGTATTCTTACCTTAAAGTTTTTAAAATTAGCTAATCTCTTGATGGTTTTTGAGATTCAATGGAGGGAGCCATTTTGAAATTAGCAGGAAAAGCCTTTCTGCTGCCCCTATTGGACTGATGATGAACTATAGGACAAAAACTGGACCAAGATAGTTAAAAAATGTTTTTTTTAAGGAAAAATTGGATCATGCTTATAAAATAGGGGTCTCAGAAATGCATGCATCAAGTATGATACCAATGAATGTGTTAAGCAAGTAGTAAGCACACAAACAAGTTAAAAAAAAACACTTTCAGAATATTTTAGACAGAGTAATAAATTAATTTTTTGGGACTCAAGAGATAAAGATGGAACAAATTGTTCTCCATCACCTCAAAGGTCCTACTGTAAGGTGCCTCATTATCCCTGGAAAAACTGAATTTCAAGTGTGCTGGAGCAATTTAACAAGTAGTCTAAACAGCCTAATGCAGCTCCAGGGTTAATCCATAAGGTTCCTCCTTAATTCATGCTCTTTGATGCAGCGATGAAGGGGTGACAGATCTTTTATGAAGATCCGTTATTGATACTCTACTCAATGTGTGAATACTTCAAGTGTTTTTTTCATTCCAGTTAGATTCAAAGTGAAGTATTATTACTAAAAATAGCAAACTATTTCTTTATAAAGGCAATAATAAAATATATTTCAATATTTTCTAGACGAGGAAATAATCCAATAGATGCTTCGTAAATTCTCCAATAAAGAAAGACATGAGGAGACATGTGAGTGCAAGCTTCCTGTGCTATTTACATTATTCTTTTAGTGAAGAGAAAGTGCAAATAATAAAACCCCACTGGAGTCACTTTGATCTTGTCTTCATAACGACACAGCAGCCTGAATATTCCCCTGTTAGCCTGCATGCAGAGCAGCAGAGATCCTCCTCACATTTAGAAAGGATAGCACTGGATGTTTCTAAAAAGAAAGCTTTCTGTCAAATTAGCATTTGCTTTTATCTCATCTTCAGGTGAGGCAGAGGACCAGAAAGCTTTTAAAAACACAGAATCACACAGCCTTGTAGAAAGGAAGCTCATATAATTTTAACTTTGTGACTGTTTTTGAGGTGGGAAAAATTTCTCTCACTTGCTGGTCATTTACAGAACAAGGACATGGCTCCACATCTGATATTTTTGCTTCTCCGTCTTCATGCCTTTTCTTAGTCACTGCGAACAAGAAAAAGCAGCAGAAAGCTGCGGTTTGGATTCCGTTTGGACTGCAGTGCAGCGTGTTGAAAGTTGAGTTCTTGTATCTTCATAATGAATATACAAACATGCCTCTGTTGTCATGCCTCAGTGAGGGGAGATGTATAAATAAAATCCCATGGAAAAAAACAGACACAGTAGGGAGAACTGTGTGGGAACGAAGTGAGAATTGTCGTGTGGTGGCTTGCTAAAAAAGCTTGTTGAAATTTATTTTTTTCTTTTTTCTAACCTTTTTTTATCAGCAAAAAATGAAGAATAACTTATTAATGATACTTAGTTGCTTTTTGTTTGGTCCAAACAGCTCAATCATTGCTGCATTTATCTTACCACATTACACCGTAGAAAATGAAAAATCCTTTCCAATAATTAGCATTAAAAAAGGTCAAATTAGTGAGGCAGAAAAATTTATACAAAAAGCAGGAGTTCTCAGTCCTTCTCTGAAAGCATGCAGTTCATCTAAATTTCAATTTGGAACCAAAATAAAGAGCTTAATTTCATTAAAGTCCCACTATTGTAAAATTTTTCCCAGTGATCTTTTAATTATAATGCGGTTTTTAGCCAAAATCAAAAAGGCTTTGTCATATTTTAAGACATATTTTCTGCAGCAGCTCACAAAAAATACAATTCTTGTTTGTGGACGGGATCATTGGCACATAGGAACTCCTCCCCCTCCATGTCTCTGAGAGCTCTGTTTGTGCGTCTAAGCGAGCTTATAGCCTCTAGCTAACATTAGCGGCGCAAAAATAATGGCAAACAATATTAGCTCGATCCAGCCGCACAGTTTTGAGCCAGACTTCAATTCGCAATAGCAGGAGTGTTCAAGGCTCATCATGTCTCGTTCACCTAAGTGTGAGCGGACCACATTAGCTGCGTCATTAGTTTGAGCATTTTCAAGCATCCGGTTCTCTGATCAAACGCAATTTAAATTAAAAAATACTCAGAAATGCAGTTTTTATTGTAAACTATTTTATATAGGTCCTCTACCATGAGAAAATTGCGATAAGAACCTGTTAATAACTCAAAAAAGACGATTTTGAGTGGGTCTTTAAACATTAACTAAGACACCCTGTCTAGTATTTACAGTAGTACGAGTACGGGTTTACAATAAAGCGAGAATATTTGCTGAGTTTAAGTAAAAGTATATGTGTTTGAGAGAAGATTTGCTCTCTGGTGGATTTACTTCTTCACACAGTAAAGGTACATTCACACAAAGTGTAAATTGGGCAACAAATTTGCGTGGCCCGCCCCTCTCTCGATTTTGCTACTCGTTGCCTGTCAAATAAATATGTTCCTGAGTTTAACACCACGGCCGCATGTGGGAGGAGCTACCAGCTAATCCATTTAGGATGATGCTATAAGGAATGGTGTCTGTGGGTATCTCAATTAGAATGTATGGAAGACACAGATTTTGACAAATAAATAAGGTGTATTTATTGCGAAGAGTTATACAAAAACATCAGTAATTATGTCTCCATGTTTGGGTTTATATGATTATTATTAAAAGAATTTTCCTGGTACAGGGCGCTGTGTCTGTATGTCAGTCGCTTCCGCTGTGTTTCTGTGTCTCTGTGGCTGAGCTTGAAGGCTCACTTTCTAGTATTAATCGGAAGGGGAAAAAATAAAATTGGGAGAACATTTTCTTCAATGTCTCTGAGGCCCGAGCCGGCAGCCTCTCGACGCCGCAGAGGCTCTCTGTCTGCCGGCATGTCGAGCAAGGAAAAAACAATTGCATTGGATTAATGTTCTACCCGCTGATTGAGTCACTGAAAACGTCACGTCCCCAAAACTGAGTTCCTGATTGGTAGATACTGTATGTAGCATTGACTGTATAAGGGAACTGGGCTGAGCGATCCTTCTCCCTTCGTGTTCCAAACAGGAAGTACCCACTGGCTCCAAGTAGCCAAAATCCCATAGACTTCTATTGAGAAATATTAATCTGTCATTCTATTTGTCAGAATAACCCTTCTTGCTCTGATACTATAATTTTTTTTTACATTTTCTTGCTAATCCTAATTTTTCTCTCATTATATTTGTTTCTTTATTGCAATTTATTCAAATTATAAAGTGACCAATCAGATGCCTCAGTAAAAGCATGTGGTGCCTGCTGGCCCCCAACTTGAACGTATGATTCACAGATTCTCCAGAGTCATTGGACGGGGTGTGGCGATAGCAGTTCCCATGGAAACATCGACTCAGACCAATTGCTGTCCTCTGGCTCCGACATGGCGATGCCCATATTGTGGAAAAATGGAGATTGAATTGGCTTCATTTCATTGGAGTCTAAAGTAAGGTACTTTCTACGGTTGATGTCACTCTTGCGCAGTCTAGCTCTCTATATTTTAGATAGAAGGGTTTGTAGTTTGAACATTGCAGATTAAAATTGTTATTTGGCCATACTTTTTGTTATTTGGGGTGTTATTTATCTGTTCAATATTTATGTATTTTTTAAAATATATATATTTTTTAATATTTTTTTGGTTTTTTTGGCATTTATAGTTTTTTATTCCATTGCATCTGCACTAGAGTAATATTGGATGTGACAATGGCGCCAAAAGTTACATCTTTGAATGTACTTCCTTTAAGTATCGCTAAATCTATAGATTTTTAAAGCCTTCTTAAGTTTATGTTACTGTGTATTTTAAACGTGTGTGGGTGAAGGAGTGTAGTTTAGATGGGGTTGTTTTTAAGCTTTAAAGCATGCTGTCCTGCAGTCATACCAAGTATCTCCAGCTTTTTTCTACAGTTTAGCATAAGACTATTTCCATCTTCAGCATCTCAGATGTGCTTAAAAAAACTGTGATGAAGATTGATAGTTGAATGCTGGAAAGAGGCAATTATTTTTGAATGCATGAGTGGCTGTGCATTAGATGCCACAAATTAAATGACAGGAAGTGTGGTATCAGCTTGCATGCATGCTGCAACAACATAAAGCTCAGTTAAAAATATCATTAAGTTTGAATAAATCAACAAACAATTGTAGTAGAAACCGTTATTGAAGTTTTAGGGATTTAGTTTTTACACCATTAAGATACATTTTTTGAAAGGGATTCTGAGCTACACGTTTTTGGAGGCTGTTGCTTTAAAAGAAGATGAATTGGATTCATGTCTCAGGATAACTGTTTTTGTACAAGCTGTTCAGTGTCAGCAGACTGAATAAAAACATGGTTGACATAACAAGATTAGGTTTTCTCTTTGTCCCCGTTGCAGGGTTGGAACAGCCAGTAAAAGTAAGCTGTCAGCTCCAAGCTTCGATAAAGACACAAGACGGCAGTCGGGTTGTGTGCCTTCTCGAAATATTACATACACTATGGGGTACTTGTAACACAGCTGATTTTGCAGGAGGATGAAACCTTTTTTTTAATGTACAGTATATATAGAGCTGTTAGCAATAGAGCTGTTTATGAAAGGCTGGATAATATTATCAGTATAGTAATTGAATTTAATGAAAGAGTCTCAAGGTTGGATAATAAGATGCACTATTGCCTCACAGTAAGACTATGATTTCAGTCCTAATTTGTTCTTTCTGAGCTGAGTGTGCATATTCTCCTCATGAATGCATGAGTTTTTATCCAGCTTCCTCCTACAGTCCAAACAAAGGCTTCATTGGTGACTCTAAACTAGCCCTCATGTGAGTGTTTACCTCCATGTGGCTCTGTGATAGACCACAAACGGTCCAGGGTGTACCCGCCTTCCCTCTGACGTAACTGGGATAGGCTCCAGCAACTTCTATGACCCTACATAGACTTAGTGGGAATAGAATATGGATTTATAGACTGATAGAAAAAAAAGCACATAAAACAAGACAAAACCAAAATGGTTTAGTTTTGTCAATGTCAATCCAAAAACATTATTTGTCAAAACTTAACAATAAAATTGACTGATGTTCAGGATCAAAAGGTTTCTTAAAAAACATTTTCTGCTCTGAGGATTTATTCTGGCACCTATAAAACAAATACAGGTGAAGATTTAATTTTGTATTACTGAAATCTATGCAACATGGTGGTGTAGTGGCTAGCACTCACAACACAGTGAAAAAACCTCTGGTTCAAATCCCTCCTTGAATCTATCTGTTAAGAGATTGAATGTTCTCCTTGTGCATACAGGTACATGGGTTTTCTCCAGACAAATAAAGACACAACTCAAATAATTAAAAATCTTAAGACAGCTAAACAAATCCAAACCCCTCCCCCACTACTTCTTTGTTCCAAACCATCCAAAACAGGAAGTGAAGACCTTGGTCACCATTTTGTCATTTGGGCAAAATGGAGGAAGAAGAGAGAAACATTACAAATTGATAAACAAATCCAAACCTGTGGTTTACGTCTTGTCATTTGCATGAAAAGCTCAGCATAACTGTGAAAAAAGGGAAAACTACTTTGTCACAGCAACATTTGTGTTGAATCAAATCTAAAAATGGAGGCCTGGTTTTAAGTGATTTGGTTGTTTCATGGGCTGCTTGTTTTTATAGTGACTAATATCTCTGTAAAAAAGCCCAGAATTGAATTGTGTCCGTTTGCACATCCCCCCTGTGCCTGCATGGTCCCCTGGGCATAGCAGTTTTCCTCCCACAGTGGAAAAAGACATGTTTCATAGATTCATTGGATTTTTAATTGCCCCTTTGGTCTGAGTATGTTTGTTCTTGTGTGTGGTCATGTCATCCCTGAAGACAGCAAAAACAGACTCAATTGACCTCTGTGACCCTGATCAGGAAAACGAGGGAATAGAAAATCAATGGATGGATGGATGAATAGAATGACAGTTTTGTGTATTTTTCCTTTGACGTCTTCTTCCTGCCTTAACCTCCTCACACCTATTTCTCATTATGCAGTATATAAATTCTAAGCCCCTTTTTGACAGCTGATCATACAGATTCTGACAGAATTTAAGTCACAAGGAAAAACCGACGATCCAGGAAGTAGCAAATAAAAAGTTCTATTCATCTTTTTTACTGCCCAAATAGTTTCCCACATAAAGCTTCTTCTTTGTCAATACTTCAGACAAAACTTTTACTAATGACTTTTTATCCTACACCACTTGAGCAAGAGGCATACATTTCTTTAGTCTAGATTAGAGAGTATGTATTTGCAAGTCATGTCATTGATTTTTGCACTCAAAAAGCCCAGAGCCACAGGGATGACTGTGCTCTTTTGGAGCCTCCTTACCATTGTCTGCCTTCTCTGTTTAAGGATAAATGGGTAACTAGAGACCCAATAAAGGGTTTAGATGAACTTATGAAACCAAACTAGATTACAGACTGAGAAAGCAGCATAGAGGAGAAGAAAAGGGAGATGGCATTCAGAGAATTCTTTACAGCTGGGCAGGAAAAACACTTTATGACTTCTGTTTTTGCTGCAGAAAAAGATTGAAGTTTTTCTAAATCTGTCCAACTAAAAACAGACTGATTGAAGAGATACAGAGACCTGTGAGAATTTGAATGCACTCCAAGAGGGAAGGAAGGATTATTTTTTTCATGGAGTATTTAGTCTCATTGTGATTATTGTAATCGTAATCTGAAGAAAATTTGAGCATCGACACCCCTGAATCTCAGAAAGGAAGGACTTCTATCTTTCACACTATTATTCTTGTGCTACTTTCACACCAGGTATGTGACATGTGTTCAAGAATGTGCTTTTTGTTCACACTAGACAAGCAGGGAGGGGCTTCCTTGTTATCTTTTTCTATTGTTTACTAGTGCATGTCCGCCAAGCCTTGGTGCAAAAATGTTGATCCGTCGAAAATCTCACAAATCTTGCTTCTGTTTTTTCTTTCACAGTTCTATTCTGATATATGACAGACTTGGCGCATAGGATTCTGTTCAATTCACAAGCCAATTCCTCCTCCAATGGTTGGCTTTTCTGTGAATTAAAACGGTTAACAGTCACTACTAAATCCAAGTCCCTGATTGGTTAAAGTTTGACCTGGTTTGACTTGCAACGAGCGCTCTGTGGCCACACGATTTGTACGTAGGGTCTGAAAACAGTAGTAAAAGCTTGTGTAGTGACGCATAAGTGCAAGAGTTTTGAACCTGGAAACCCAAAAACAGACTTTTCATTGGAAGTGGGTGCTTGAATGCACATAACCAAGGACAGTATGAACCTAGCTGTAGAGAAAAATATGTTTTATTTATGTGTGTGTTTTGAGTTTCTGTAACTGGATCTCTCAAGTAATTGCGGGAATAATGGAGATCTGAACTTCTGTGTTATGGTGGAATTTGACCACCCCTCAAAAATCTTCCCATGTGGTCCAATCTTTTGGGAGCAACTTTGATGACATTCAGAAAATTCAGAATAAGAGCAACAGATAAAAATAATGGTGTTATGACTGGAGAGAGGCTCAACACAGAAGTATGGAGATGGACCAGTGGCCATCCTCAACCTCTAGCTTCAAGAGACAACATTTGACCCTGCAGAGCAGAGTTTGTCCGAAATTGTCACAATTTAGGAACAGAGAGCAGAGCTGGAGGTAGCAGAGATGAAGATGCTGAGGTTCTCTTTGAGAGTGACCAGGATGGATAGGATCAGGAATGAATACATCAGAGGGACAGCACATGTTAGAGGTTTTGGAGATAAAGTCAGAGAGGCCAGACTGAGATGGTTTGGACATGTTCAGAGGAGAGACAGTGAATATATTGGTAGAAGGATGCTGAGTCTAGAGCTGCCAGGAAAGAGGTCTAGAGGAAGACCAAAGAGGAGGTTTATGGATGCAGTGAATGAAGACATGAAGGTGGCTGGTGTTAGAGTGGAGGATGCTGAAGACAGGCTTAGATGGAGGAAAATGATTCGCTGTGGCGACCCCTGAAGGGAAAAGCCGAAAGGAAAAGAAGAAGAAAGAAGAAGAAGAGAATGGAAAAGTATCACACTGAACCTTTTTTTCAATATCTTTTAAGATGAGAATGAGTCTTTTTTTTCAGACTTCAGTCATCCAATCCACAAAACAAAGAGTGAAAAGCAAAAGCTAAAATAAAAAGAACAAGAAAAAGCTGTTTGGCATTCAAGGTGTCTTTTTTTTTTTTTTTTAGCACAACCCACATTTTCTGCTCCCACAGATTTCACACAAATGAATAAGAACAAATGTCAACAAGTGTTGTTTTAAAATGTTAGATTCTAACGTTTAAATACTGAGAAACTTTAGTTACAAGTCTATTTTCAATAGATACATTCTAATATAGTTGAAGAATAAAAGGAATATAATAGATCAGTGTTTGCTTCCATTTACTGTTAACAAAGTGTGTGTTACAATTGTGGGTGTATTTGGACGGTTGCCACTGCTTGCCATTCTCAGGCTGTAAACATGTTTAAAAATGCAAAAATAAATGTCCTCTTCTCCAAATTTTGTTTTTCAATAAGACAAAATACTCTAAAAAAATAAGTTCTGACCTGTTGCCTCAATTTGAACTTCATAAGCTGGTGGAGCCCTCTGGGCTCCAGAGTATGAATGTGATGCTTTGTAAAAACAATAGATAGGATTGGCATAAAGAATTGCTGAAGTCACAATTCACAAAGTAACATTTGTCTGTCCTTGTACTTTCTGCTATACTGTTAGTGTACTGTCAAAAAACACTTGCAGCAAAGGGACATCCGCAGCACTTACTTGTCTGACAATCAGATAAAAGGCAGTTCAAATTTTGGCAAAACACACTACTTTTTTAGGCATCCATGCAAAAAGTGTATGGAGTCCCTAAAGTTTTCGGTGTATTATTTTGAAAACCATAAGACCCTTTTTAGACTCTGAGATGAATGCTTGAGCTGGATGCAAGTGTAAGTGTCTACATGTAAATAAAGGATGTTCTCCTGCACTTCAGCAGACTGCTTAATGGGTCCAATGAAAAAATACAATCAGCAATAAAGCAGCTGCAGGATGACAAAATTATGAAAGCACTCTGCTGTACTGTAGGTGAAGAAATTATAAAGTCAGAATTGATTATACAAGTAGTTATAAAGCTGGATAATCATGACCGTCGTTTTACACGACAGATAATTTCATATTTCATGATTTATGACAAATACAATATGAGTGGTTATTAAGTAAACATGTTTTCTGTTTTCCATATCCATAAATAATCATTAGTAGTCATTGAGTTTGTATATAAAACTCATTTATCTTAGTTACGGTTTTTCCACTCAGGCTTGCTTCATGTTTATCAAGTCAGCAGGCCTAAATTCCCTTTAATGCAAATGAATCAAAACCCTAACAAACTTTTAAGAAAGTGTGTCAAAATGACCAGTTTTCTTTTAGTAAACTCAGCATACATTGCAACCCGTTGTCTAGGAAATAATTAAAACAAGGCCAACCTGCTTTGTCATTTGAAAACAGATGGAGAACAGAAAGGACAGACAGCTTGTTAGATAATAATTGAACCATTATTAATCATAATTTTCACGTTTTTTTATTTTTTGGAGAATGTTCAGAAACTGTAATGTCAAGGAATTTTAGTCTGTGACAAACTGAGCAGACCACTGGCATTGTTAAAACAGCATAAGTTGTCTGGAAGTTCTTTGAGCTTCTTAAAACGTTTATGCCACAACTGGATTTTTGACTAAAAAGTTATTGCCTGTTCACAAAAGTTTATTTATATCAAACAGCAGTGGATGCAGTTTATTTTCCCATACAGAAACGTGACTTTTAAGGTTTTGTTATTTTGAGCTACTTCTTTTTTAATATTATCATAAAGACATCTAAAATAAAGTTGGGTTTTTCATGTAGTACAACCTAATGGTTTAGATGGCATATTCCCCTTGGATAAAGTAATTTAATTTTTATAGTGGAAAAAGAGCCAATACTGTTTAGTATGAATATGCAATTTCTGGTTCCACAAAGTAGAATTTCAGTGTTGAAACTAATTGTGCAGTGGTCCCTCGCTTTATCATAAATCTCCTGTCACTGTCTCTTGTTTTGCAGATTTTTTCGGCGCAATGTTTTTTTATTTTTGATAGCGGATTGTCTTCTGTGTCCTGATTGACTGCAGACCACTGTCAATCAATCTCTGTACAGTGTCTCCTGTACAGGATGCACTCAGCTTACCAAACAAGTTTTCAATCAGAAACAGATCTTTGTTTTCATTTAATAATACTGGACTTATTTTTCTATGTAGATTTGAACTTCGAGGGTTTTAACAGGAGAGAAAAGCATGAACATGTGAATGCGTGTATGAGAAAAGTGTATTAAATTGTGTAGTGAGGGGTTTTACATTCTTAAATCATCTATAAACTTAAAAAATTTGAGATGTTTACGTTGCGGATTTAACTTATTTTGGAACGTAACTACCACAAAAATTGAGGGACCACTGTACATCAAAAAAGAAAATAAGATGCAGAGATCACTACAAGCTTGAATGAGAAATCAAACATCAGCTTTTGTGTTATATTTAACCCTACCAAGTTACTGACTCAGGTAGAAGTTTTTAGCAGATTAAGTCTGAAGTTGGTGACAAATCTGACCAGAGTTTGTGTTTCTATGCACTACAGTTATCTCTCAGTAATAAGAAAGCCATCTAAATATGTCCCCTTTGCAAATTAAATAGAGAAGGCATTAAATGGACAGTGAGAAGTAATAGGATTGAGGAATTGTTTTCATTACAACTAGTCTAAACCAAGTTAAAAACAAATGCTGAGGTGTACATTTTCAGACTATTGTAATCTATTCCATTGTTATGATTTACCTTTCAAAATGAAATTGTCATTCTTGTCCCTGAGTTTTGCTAAACATTTCTCCAAAAATATGACTTCAGAGTGAAATATATGAGTTTTTCTTTTTAATTATGGATTTTTTGGATTCTGTGACTTTTGCTTTGGAGTGACTTATTGTACCAAAATACAGTATTTGTCTTACAAGATATGACACCCAAAGTAGATTGTGCCAGTTAATAATAAAAAGCCAACACTGCATTAATATAAACCTATTTTTTTGCCACCACATCTGAATTATAGCTTGGTTTTCGCAGTGAAGGAACTTATTTCTGCCAACCATTTATTTTTGTGAAATACAGTCCAGACCTGTCCTTCAAAGTGTCCTATGAGGTGACTCGTGTCATGTTTCCAATGAATATCCCTTTATATTTTACTTAAGGTAAGAGCTTCGACAACTGGGATGTAATGAGATATGTTATGAATACAAACATATATATATATATATATATATATATATATATATATATACACACATATGTATATGCAGTGTTCCCCCGCTTATTCACGTTTCTTTTTTCACGGTTTCATGTTTTTGCAGATTGTTTTTCAGTCACATGACTCTTACGGTCATCAGCTGACTCAGAAGCGGACGCATAAAATCCTGATATGATGAAGAAGATTACCACGGAGGGCAATTATATACCAGAGCAGGTGTTCATTATGGATGAAACCTGCCTCTTGGCAGTAGACGCCTTTTCGCACTTATTTGATGGAGAAAACAGGCGCTCCTGGTTTTAAGCCGTATAGAGACAGAGTGACATTCCTCATCTAAAGAAAAGCTCTTTATGTTGAGCAATACTCTAATGTTCTTTTTAAATTTTTTTTTGCAAAGCATGATCAGAAGTGTTTTTGATGAGTATAGATCGGTAACTGACATTCTTTGGCCCTGCGGGTGAGTCAAGGATGAGGGGACCCTCCGTGTGCGCGGATTCGCGGATAACTCGGGTCCCAAGCCCTGCGAATGCGGGCAAATACTATATATATATATATATATATATATATATATATATATATATATATATATATATATATATACACACAGTATATACACACACACATATTACATTATTGTTTTAAAATGAGTAAAGCAAGCAACCGGTTTCAGGGGTATGATTAAGATTTATTTCCTTTTGAAAATATACCCATAAATTTGTCATATGAAAACAACTATACAACCTTAAACAATTTATCACAACAGGATCACACAAATTTACACCCATATCCCTGCGTTATAAAGAATTGCCCTTAATAATTGTACTGCTTTTTTTCTAAACATTTAAAAACAATGTCAATTCAAAACAAACCAAAAAAATAACAATACAGGAAACCACTATAACTTTCAAAACAACCACCTATTAAATACCTAGAATACCCCCCACCCCCCAGGAAGAATCTGGACACACTAACGTTAAGTGGTGCGATCAAAGAGAAATGAGAGAGGAGGGGGAAACACATAAATCTGTGGAGCTCTACTTGATCGTGCCCAAAGAGGACGTCGGCCAGTAAATCTAAGCCATTGTGTCTAGCCACCATCTTTTTTTATATCATATCGAGGGATTTGTCTGGCAGTAAAATCTAGCCATGATTTATTGTCTTATAAGATGGGTTTAACTTGCTCCGTCTGTGGCTGGAAGCCGTTTTCAGAACAATAAAAAACTGTGGCCACTGTTGTTTGTCACAAAAGAAAAACAAAAAAAAAATAAATGTTTAGCTTAAAACTTAAGAAAGTTCTAGCTTTACCTCCCATTAAATTTATAAAAATTCCCCCAACCCCCACCCCCTAATGTAGAAGTCATTCCTGGGGGACAACGCCCTACATTTAAGGTTATGCAGCATTTCATTAGAATGGAGTATGTATGATTTTGCATACAAACATAGATAAATCTCAGTTTTCATCAAATGTTGTTACAATACTCCTCAAAAAAAATGTTTCAACAATCTTGGAAAAAAATGCTTAGGACCCCAACCATTTGTTTTGACTGTCCCATCCCACGAGAAAGGCAATGCGTGCACATGCACAAAGAGACGCACAAATGCACAGTGGTGCACGCTCACACAGGCCCATGGACACACACACCTCTCACACTGCAGCTATGACGGGTGTTACACAATTAAGTGCGGACATGTTGCAGTGATGACTGCTGCACTGCCACTCACGATGCCCCCTGTCACTCCCAGTGGCTCCCTCCTTCACCTTGATGTCATGGTAAGGTTGAAGATATCATTAGTCATCACATCACCACTGAATCACATGCCTAGTGCAACACTACATCACTCCCATATTGATATGTTGAATATAGTATGATACTCAGTGTACTGTATGAGAACATTATTTCATATAAACACGTCCACGGTTTCATATATCACTTTTATAGTCACATGTCCACTTTATCACTAGATCACCGTCATATTGACACCCACTATAGTAAAACATCACTTTCGTTTGTCACAAATCCACTTTGTTGTGAAAGAAAAATACTTTTTTTTCTTCAGCCGATACACCGTGATTTGTGCATCAGTCCGCTCGAATTTTAAATCATTTTCATGTTGACTCGCCGTGGGCCGCTCGTCTCGGCCACATCTGCAGCTGCCCCGTTGGATTTACGAGGTACATACTCGATGTCAAAGTTGTTCCTGTGGCGTCCTTTCCCGCGGCTCCAGGCAAAGAGCAACAGGAAGCAGAAGACGACCACGCCTAAGAAGGACAGGCAACCCATAGCTGTTGATATGATGATAGTCTTAATGTCTATGGGGACTGTCATGTTGTACAGTACTGTTCCATTCCCCCACGTGCTGTTTGAGTCTGCCAGATAGTTTGAGCTCCGGTTGCTATAGTGAAACCTGTCCGTAAGGCCCATGCTTTTCACATTTAAGGAAGCGGACAGGCTGGCGTTGCCAGCAGGGTTGCTGGCAATACACAAATACTGTCCAGTGTCATGAAGCTCTGCGGCCTTGATCTCCAGTGTTCCGTCTGGCTGGACTTCTACCCTTCCGCTGCTTTTCGTTGTGACGTAACGTCTGTGGGGTGTAATCCAAACCACAGAGGGTCGAGGTGCCCCCTCTGCGGTGCAGCTCAGACGAGCCGGCTGACCCTCATCAGCTACCAGCAGCTGTGTCACGTTGGGCCTAATCCGTGGCTTGGTGCAGGTCATGTACCTGGAGACTAAAGGCTCCTTCAGTTCACGGAGAATTTTCCCCATTAGATGCTTGGGTGCGCTGCACTCAGGCTGCATATCCAGAATCTGCAGAGAAGGAGGCTTGTGGCTACTGAGCAGCCAAAGCATCCGACAGTCGCACACTAATGGGTTTCCACCCAAACAAAGCCTCTGCAAGGTGTCTGGTGAGGCAAACACCGCCCTCTCCAGAGAGTCTAGACGGTTTTGTGATACATCCAGTAGTTGTAGCGATTTAAGGCCCACAAAAGCAAAGGGCTCTATGGAAGCTAGTTGAGCTCCCTGGAGGCGGAGCTCCATCAGGTACGGGAGCTGGCCCAGCACTCCTTGGTGAATGTGCTGGATGCGGCAGTGGGACAGATTGAGGTGTGTGAGGTAGGGCAGATTGGACAGTGCAGCACCGGGGAAGGCAGACAGGTTGGTGTTGGTTATAAACAAGGATGTGAGATTGAGGCCATGCAGTGAGCGGGGTGGCAGTGAGTCAAGCCATAGCCAGTAATCGATTTCCAGATGGCGAAGGCGAGGTAACCTTTTAAAAGAAAAAGGCTTGAGGAAACTAATGCTCAGGTAGCGCATGCGTAGTTCAACAAGATTATGAAGGTGTGCCAAAGCATCAGTGGGGACCACGGTGAGATTGGAGCGCTCTAAAGTCAAACTCTGAAGTCCAAGTAATCCTGTGAAGGCGCGCTGAGAGATAAAAACCAATTCATTGTCACCAACCTCCAGGGATGTTAACCTGCGGAGATCTTGGAAAGCATGATCCAAGAGAACCACAAGTCGATTGTGGCTGAGGTCAAGGTGGGTGAGGTTAGTCAGTCCAGAGAGCACACCGGGAGAAACCAGTTGAAGTACGTTACTGCGGAAACTAAGGGAGCGTAGAGCGAGTTGAAAGCGAAATGAGCCAGGTTCAACCACGCTGATGAGGTTGTCACTTAAATCCAGGTCTTCCAACTGCAGGAATGAAGAGAAGTTGTCCGGCGTGATAGCGCGCAGCTTGTTCTTGCTGAGGTCCAGCATTCGTGTCTCGATGGGGATGCCTTCGGGGATGCTGGGCAGGCGTTTGCGGTGGCAGCTGACCGACTTAGTCTGGGGAGAACACTCGCACCGAGCCGGGCAGCTCAGGGCTGAGTTCAGCAGAAGAAGGAGTAGCAAAGCCCCGCCCAGGAAAAGGTGGCGGCGGTGCGGGGCCGGATGTCTCATGTCTCTTTTACCCGCGTTGCCCTCTGTCACGGCACAACTTCTCTCCCATACGCAGCACCATCACGAACAAGCCCTACAAGACACAAAACATGAACGAGAAATTAGTTAAGCCTTTAGCTCAGGTTGTCTGCACCTCCCCCTCAACCTTCGTACATTCTGAACCTCTTACACTTTCTGCCAACTTAAACTGCCAAGTCTTTTCTCCTATTTTAATGAGCTGTAGCTTTTCCCAGCAAAGTGGATGTAATGGAATTTAAGTCGCAGCAAGGTGACACAAAGCAAGAAATAAAAATATCAGCTGCAGAAAAATGTGATCGTTCATCACAGCGTCGGAACAAAAGGTTGCAGGCTAAGTGGGGATGTTTTACGAGGATGGAGGATGTTTCAGGCTGATGGCGAGAAATGACCCTCGGGATATTGCTGTGAGGCGAAATGCCCGAGTGGATTTGTCGGTGCAGAGAGTGTGTGACAGTTCTGCATCACGGATAAATAAGGGTGCGTGTTTGTGTGTTGCTAAGGGGGTGTGGTAGGGACTGGAGGAAAACAAAAAAAAGTGTTACAAGTAAAACACAAACTAAATAGGAAATGATGTGACAGCTTGAGCTCCCCGCCATAATTGAACCCACAGAGTTTACGGCATGTTTGCCAGCAAACACAACCCCTTCCGGATATATTGAATCAAATATATATCAACAAGTAATTAACATAATGAGTTGTCTCATTCAGTCACTAATCTACTTCTGTAAGTCTAACTATACATATTCATCTATTTATATATTTTTAACATTTATGGATTTTTTTCCAGATATGACAAAATGTATTTTCTCTATACATTTAATTTAATCGATCTGATAATTACATTATATTTAGAAATTATGCTCTGTGAACATAAGGGTATTAATGTCTACAATCTGCACATGGTTAGCAGTTGTTTTCTCCATAATTTCTTCCTCGTTTACACTGAGGCGGAACTTCAGCCCTCAGCCAGTGAACAAGGGGTTTATAGAGGAAAAGAAGCAATAACTGCAGGGTAATGAGACAGCTGTGGAGTTTAATTGTACAACATTATGGTCTCACAGAGCTGAGCATCTCCACCACACGGAAAGACACAGCCCTTAACACGAAAACACCTTCCAGCAGCTACAGGTTGTTGAATTGACAGATTGGATGTGTAGACAGAAAGCCGCACCATAATTGCCTCATTACCCGAAAAATCTGCATTCCGCTCATGGCTACCTTTGCCGATTAGGAGTGCAAAGCAGAAGACACATGTGGGATCAGTGGAAATGTTAATGCGCTACGGAAAAAGAGAAAATGCCAGATATTGAGAAAGGCACCTTTAAAAAGCTTTTCCAGCGCTTGCAGAGCTCCAAAACCTTGCAGACGACGAGCACAGATGCGCACATCTGGCTTTGATAACAAAAGTGAGTGACATTCAGAAACTAAGCTGAGATGAGGCGGAAGGAGCGGCGTGCGCTCACCCTTCCTCATTCCCACAGCACTTACCCATCTACCCGGCTCATCAGCTGCACCGCATGCACCTCCACATCGCTCCCTGTCTCCGTCTAGCCTTCCTAACGCTCTTTTATCTTGTAGTCTTCCCGTGCGAACATCTCCCCCCCAACTCCTTCTCTCTCCACGATCCTCTTGCCTGGCCAGGCGAAAGATCCAGTCCGTTCATCAGTCCCCGCAGACTGGGGTTTTTATCGATCGCAGCGCAGACACATCAGATGCCAGCAATGTAGCCTTTAACAAAGAGCAGGCCGTTGCCACAGCAACTACAAACCCTTACTCCCATCCGCGCTGTGTAGTGTGCCAATCAAATCAATGGCAAAAAAGGAATAGAGGACGAAAAACAACTCATTTGTGTTTTCAAGTTTTTGTGATTGCCTTGAGAAATTCACTTTATTCAGAGAAAGTCACTCTGGTGATATGGAGCACCTACTTTTAGGTGCTGTCAAGCACATAGCCTTGCTATTTGTTGACCTGTCTTGTCACCCATCCGTCCCATTCTCTGGTAACTATTTGTGTCTCTCTACCTTATTATCCATCCACTTTGCCACTTCTGTCTTTGTGTATTTATCAATCTGCCTTCACCTGTCAGCCCCGCTTCCTCCCTGCCTCTCTGTTCAATAATTACACTCCAGTTGTCTGGTGCTGCAGTGGACAGCAGGGCTGGCGATGTGTTGGAGAGTGACGTCTCAGGCAGCGAGCCACGGCGAGGTAGTTTACATCATCGTAAAACCCCCTACCACCACCTTGCGTGTCGTTCCAGCTCATTTTCAATAAAGCGTATTGGCAGTTTCTCAGCTTTCTCCATAATGAAACTTCACAACTTCAGAAAAAAAGAGGCTTTTTAATTCTCTAATGCAGAAGAACAGTATTTCATTAAAAAGCTTTAAAGACTTTTTTGTCACTTTAAGAATGAGAAGAGAAAGATTAAAAATAAAAGACTAAACTTGCTTTTATCCTCACCAACAGCAAGACTAAATTCCACCTAATTGCTTACTTTAACATATAGTTATAATTTACATATTTAGGAATTAGCACCAAATAATGAAATCAGACTGATAAAAATAAATTTAGAAATTTAGAAACAGAAATACGGCTGCATCAAAGTCTTTGTTCTCACATTAATCTTTTAGCGTGTTTAGCTAACTGGCTGTACCATTTACTGTATATAAGAACTGGACTGATACTTTTGTTCTTGTTAATCCTAATGTATTTTTTATGATAGTTTTGTTGTAGCACAAGTTTTTTAAGTTATGAACTGATCAATCAAATTTCTCAAAAAAAAAGTATCAAAACGTTCGAAGCGTTTGACAGATTCTCTTGAGTCCACCATCTGAGAAAGGGGTGTGGCCTTCTAACATGCTCACTCCTGATTGGAGAGAGTGGTTGCCAACAAAATGTGGGGTCAGATCATCTTTGACCAATCAACTCTTACTGATGATTTCTGGTTCCAACATGGCGACGGATTGTAAAAAAATAACAACTGAATTGACTTAATTTTGTTGGAACCAGAATTAAGTCATTTTTTCATGAATGATGTCACATTCGCTCAATCCAGCTCTCCTATACGGTCAGTGGGATATACTATTCTTGAATAACCAATCAGAAAGAACAAAATATTGCAAAATGACTACAAAAAGTTAGTTTTAGAACTCTAAAAGTGAAAAGTTTAGGTTTACCCTTAATATTCGTAATCTGGAGTTAAAAACGTTTACAATTTTTCAAATAGCCTGCTTCAAAAAAATGTATAAGCTCAAGTATTTGTATAATTTGTGGCATCTTTGTTTATTTGCAGTTGGGTGACCTAAGAAAACCCCTTAATTGTCCCTCTCAAGTGGCCGTACAAAGTGCTCAACAGTCAAAATGGCCGTGCTACTTTAGCACGGGGTTTTCTGACGTAAAAGCATTTTCAGAGATTTAAACTGCAAGTCTTTTGAAAGTATTGTAAGAATCTTGACTTTGTTGTAATGAATTATCCATGTGAATTTAGAAATGTCAGAGATGTCGGGAGCATGAATCTTTGACAAGACATTAGCATACTAGCTTAATAGCTTAGAAGAAAATATTTTGGAGCTTTTTCTTTGGAAGATAAGTGTGTAATCTTTATTTAACCGAAAATGTCAAGAACATTTTTCCATTAAAGTGACAATTCAAGCAGTTTCTTAGTACTTTAGCTTAAAAAAAGGCTAACAATCGACCAATGTGTTTGTAATATGTTCTTGTTGAATTTTTATTTATGATAGAGGACATATGTAAAGAAAAATAAGATTAAAATTGTATTTTTTTATTTAAACCTTTAAAAAAGGAACAGTACAAAAAAATCCTCTAAAATAGAAATAGCTGAGATTACTTTTTTATTGAACTATCATCTTCAAATGCATTAAGAGACCTTTTCTAATTTCAGTTTGACTCTGCACTAAAAGTGGCCACTTTAGAGCTGTGGTGCCCACAGTATAACCCCGGTTTGACTCCTGCAGAGCATTTACAGGTCTGTAGAGACAGCTCCTCGCTCCATCTGAGAGCTTAAATATCCTTCAGAAACACTTGGGCGGAAAACATTCATGGAATCCAAGTACAGGTTTCTTGGAAAACTCATCAGCTTGAGAGTTTTTAAATTTGGTTCTGAATTGGCTTAAATCACTGCAAAAAAGTAGCTGGAGGGTAGAACACAACACAAAACATAGATAAGCAAGAGATAAAGGAGGATGTGGATGACAAAATGACAAAAGCAGCACAGAGAAGATTAGATAAAGCCCTCCTTTTCCTTAATCTGACAGTGATTTCTTAACAGAGTGAAGCTTAAAAAACTGATTAAAGCTCTTCTACGAGATCCCAGTAATGCTTCAGCAATTATTGGTGATTTAAATCTGTGAAGATTCCCATTAACACTTTTCATTTTTACACCACAAACCAAATTTACGATCTTTGTTAGGCACAAAGTGAATATGCGAGCGGCTGAGAAAGGCTTGATTGGACTGTGTCACTAGATTTTTAAAGCTGCTTTAAAATTGAGTTACATTATCGACGACCAAGAAAGCAACTTCAAATTGACAATAAACGTCATTGACAGAATGCAAGCAGGACACCTGCTCCAGCGTAGAAAGTAAATCAATCCCTTTTTTGTGCACTATTAGTATTTTATGTAGTTGTAAAATAAATGGAGGTTGGTGTGCAACAATTAAATTTATATGATGGTGGTGCAGAGCAATTTTTACGTAAATCCATTTGCCTCCTGTCAGACTTCAATATGAGCTCCGGATTCATTTATAGAACAGTAATTGTTCTGCATCTCGCTACTCGGAGAACAGCTTTATTGCATACTTTACATATGTTTTCCTGCTATATAGGGGAAATATAAAGGTTGTATAGACCTGCATGTGTCACTTTGAATCACTGGGAACATCCGGCAGAGCGTGTTTTTAATTTGTCTTATTGTTTCTTCTGTTGTTCTGCTTTTATTTTTTTCACATCTTAATAATGTTGTTATTTCATACGCCAGAGTCCTTGGCTGCTGATTATTTTGAAATGGTAAACAAAACACACTGCACGGAAATCTGTCTGAAAGCAATGAAGGGATATATGAACATTTTTCATTTTGTGCTCAACACGATTTAAATTATGATATACTTCTTAAAGACCCTCTCCAATGAAAATTGTGTTTTTAACATTTTTTTGCGACATTTTTTTGGAGGACATATAAAAGAACAACTAATCTTTAAATTTAATTTCTGCGTTTTTCTTTATTCTAATAGTTGTGAATCAGGAGCAGATGAAAATTGTGGAAAAAAGGTTATCTTGTGACAAAAAGCAACGGGGGAGGGGCAGGGTGGGTGGAGTTGCAACACACAAATGGTTCCGCCCACTTTTCAGAGAAGTACTGCCCCCCTGCCCCTATATTAACAAAAGTTCTATTAATTAGTTCTATTAAAGTATTAATTGTGATTTATATCAAATTGAAATTGATGGTTAAATTTATAAAAAAATATATCATTTGAAATAAATTTATGATTTTAAATTAAAAGAAATGACAGAATTTTTGTTAATTAATCCTACTTTTCATTTTTTTGTTTTTTCTCTGTTTTGGCTAAAAAAAGTATAATAATAATAAAATATGTGTTTTGGGGTGCTTAGAAAAGACTTCCAAGTCCTGAGATGTGTAAAGCAAAAAGCACCACATCTAAAAAGATCTCCTTTTATCATATCCAGAGCTCTGTGTAATGATAATTTGCTCACCACAAATACTAACAAGTCAAATGCATGTTCTACACTGGGAATTGTCTCTCTTTGCACTCTCCGTTCTGCAGAGAACCAAATGTCAGCGGAGTTTGCTGTTGGGATTTGGAAGTTGAGATGAGTTCTTCTGGGCTAATTAGAGCTTGTGCATTCAAACTCTGCCAATTAAGCCGCTTCTTTCTGCTTCACTGGTCACGTTTCCTCTGAAGCGGTGGCCCGTTGAGCCGTCACCAGCATATCCGGATCCTCTGCCGCCATGAAGCCCTTTTGTCTGTCTGGATTCTGTGCTTTTCACAGGTGCACAAGTGATGTGGCTTTATCCTGGAGGACGTTGGTTTTAAAAAAGTCTGGATCCTAACGTTGGTAGGGGTTGCTGGAGTGGACAGAGGAAGGGGTCGGTGGGAGTGCGGCGCAACCTCACCGATGTTGATGTATGACAGTCTCAGCGCTGTTTGAACGGCACCTGACGGTTTGTCATTCTGATATATTTGTTGTCATTCTGCAACGTTAATACATGCTAATTTAAACAAAATCGTTCTTTGTTTGACCACATGGTGGCAGTATCGACACCCCCATGTTGGACTCCTTCCAGCTATACAGTGATGCAGAAGTTTTTCTGCTTGGCTGATTAAACCAGCATCATCACTGCTGCAGAAAAGCATTTTTGATTGAGACATTTAAAAGGAGAATGGCAAAGATTTGAACCTAAAAATGTGATATAATAAAGTGTTTCCAACAAGTGAAAAGTATAAAAGCTCAAAATTATAACCAAAAATTATGTAATAATATAGTAACTCAAGACTTTTAAACAGAATAGGCACATTTTCCCATCCCCATGAATCTAAAAATAAGGTAATTTTCTAGAAAATCATCAATATTGTCAGCACCCTTCTAGAAAAATGAATCTCAGCTCTCAAAACAACAACACCTAAACTTTGTTCACTAAGAATCAAAAATCTGTTAGTATGGTGGTCCTGAAGTGCAAATCACTCCAAGGCATTACTCAGACGTAAAAATCAAAAAAAGAAACACAAATAACAAACAAACATTACATTTTGGAAATAAAAACAAGATTTCAGAAACACATTTCCAAAAAAAGTGGAAAAAAAAAGCTTCAGAAAGCAAATCAAATTTCAGAATTCAAAATGAAATGCTAAAAAACATGGCCGCCTTCTATCAAGTAAATGCACAGAATTCTGGTCAGCAAACGCGGCGATTGCAGGCAGCACTGGCCCGCTTCGATCTGCGGGTATTTAGAAGGGTCCGGCACCACCTTCTATCACCTTGACTGTGACCCAGCCCGTGTCGGAGGCGCTGTCAGGGGTGGTACCGCCGATCAGAGGCATTCTTTTCTGGAAAATATATATATTTTTAAAAGGGATGAGTGTTCTAAAAGCGCTTATTTAGACTTTTTTATATTAATTATCTGGGAAATCTGTTTAAGAAAGTGGGCAAATGGCAAGTTTCACCAGATAAAATTCACAATCAAAGTTTAAAACGGCTGATAAGAAAACTCAGATGTCCAAGAATTGTAGTAGAATTTAAATGTACGTTCCCTCACGAACAAATCTGAGACGTGAAATAAGTCTCACCACAGATTCGTGCGTGCGGTTTTGTGTGGTAAGATTTGCGTGTAATTAGTTGCAGGATGTTGTAATTTTAATTTGTGCATGTGTAAATTGCATTTCGTATTTTTTTAATTTTATAATTTTTTACTTTTTCTTGCACAAAATGTATTATATGAGTTGCAAATCAAGAATATGCACACACAAATCCTAATTTACGCACAAATCAAGAATTACACACTCACAAATCGGAGTGAGTCTATTTTCTCTCAGTACGATTCAACCTGTAGAGGGAAGTACAGCAGTTGTTTTGACTATATTTTTAAGAGTTTATTTTAATTTGTCAAAAATGTGTCAAAAACCAACAGACAGCAGTTTTAAAGCCCCATTTATAGAGGTCAACAGGCAATAAAACTGGATTTAGGGTTTGGTTACCCTTTAAAGACCCATTGGAAAAACTCAAACGTCATCATCCAAACAGTGACGTCCCATTTCTTTTTGATGTTTGTAAATTACTTTTGTTTTATTACACGTTTCCTTTAAACATTTTGGTTTCTGGATATTGTTTTTGATTTCTAAAATGGCATTTTCTTTTTTTTTTAATTACTGATTGTGTTTTTTTTTACACTGTCGTCATGTTTTTAAACACATTTTTGGGTTGAGTGATTTATTAATGTGATTTGAACTTCAGGGCCACCGTAGTTAAGGATATACCGAGGCTTTCTAGGAATTTAAAAATTTAAGCAAACATGAAATATAAAGCAGGTAGCAGAGAGATGAGCACGATTCATGATGGATCTACCTTTTTCAATATTAGACACACGAGCTCTGCAGGGAGGCCAGTCGAGCTCAGACTTCCAGCGTCTATAAAGCCATGCTGCTGTAAGTCGTGCAGAATGAGGCTCGGAATTGTGCTCCTGAGAGGAGAAACAGACCTCCCAGGCAAAAACATGTCTTGCTGGTAGCAAGACCCACTTCAATTAGCAATTCTGCATCGGTGATACCTTCATAGACACACAAACCACTAACGTAATAATTACTCATACCCCCGAATGCCAAAGAGGATTTTTTTTCTAACATATTTTAATAATAACAGCTAGAAAATGTTGGATATTTTTCACTTAATTAAAAAAAAAACTTATTTTAAAACAACAAATACTGGCTTTGTGCCATTCCACGCTGCAGTGTTCTCCACTTTTTAGAGTTCATCTAAAAAGGAAAAAACGAATAAATGTAATGAATGTAAGTCTCTGCAGCAAAACAAAATGTGAAACCCTTCCCTGCCAGTCCTTTGAGGGAACAGACGCCATAAGCTGATGAGCCATCTGGGAAGTTATTGTTGCAAAGTGTTTGGCCACGGACAGACACTTTAAAAAAAATGTCGGGGGAAATGATTGGGTCGAAGGCTGGATTTGTGTCATCAATCACAGACAAACTGCAACCAATTAGAGAAATTAAGCAGATTCATGAGAAATGACAGAAATACGCAGAATGCAAAAACTATATTTCATGTGTAGTTGCACAAAAAAATACAGCTTTTTACTTAAAAAATAATCTTATTCTGAAAAGTGAAACAACCTTTTGCTTTCTTGAAAATCCATTTTAAATTTTAATCTGTGAGAAGCAACATGATTAAATAAACAGCCTGATTACTCAGTAAGTCTATATGGATTTTAAAGGATGAGGCAGGCAACTACAGGAGCAGACTAGTAGATTTCAAAGATGTTAACACTGATAGGATAAACAAAAAAAAAAACCATTTGTTATTAGTGGTAATTTTGACATAAAGCCTTAGCAGATTGTTTTTGTTTGCAAGTGTAAGAAGCTCAATTAGCTCAAGTGAAACAACTGGTAGCTCTGAGTCACCATATGGACTGACATTGTTGGAGCTCCAAGAACAGAGTGAGTACTTCTAATCCTTGAAAGCTGCTCACACATAAGGTGCAATTTAACCAAGAATTTACCAAAAAGTCAGATCAATTTCTACCTTTTATACTATAGTGACACTTATATTTGATAATATAGTCACATGCATCCCTACAGGGGTTCACCGGTACCTGTACGCTACCTACAGTTGGAGGTGACTAGGTGTGAAATATCAAAGAAGTGTAAATGTTTCAGAGCTCTATTCTGATATTTGGAAGACTTGGTGTCATATAGTCCCATCCAGGTAAAAACTACAATTAATAATTTCTCTGACATTATCACTTTTCAAATGGTTGGCTCTCCCTTAAGTTAAAAAGGACGCAACCCATAGGTCACTATCACATCCAAGTCCCTGGTCAAAGTTCAACCTGATTTAACTTTCAACGTAGAGCCTAAAAACGGGAGTTAATGGATGCGATTCATTCGGCAGAGGTGTCAGGTTTCAATGTTACATCAATGTATAAACATAATCTAAGGTCTTGCAGCACGATTTGGCACGCCAACCAATCATGGACTGGGGACATGACATTTTCAGTGACTAGATTGAAATGTGGAAATAAAGACATGGCTGCTCGATGTGAGGATTTTCGTCCTGAGCTTCCATCCATTTTCTTAACCCGCTAGAGCTGCGGGGTTGTTGGAGACTGTTCTGGTTACTATTAGATGAAGGTTGGATACTCCCTAGACAGGTCGCCACGCTGTCACAGAGCCCAAAGAGCTGGAGCAATCGCACCTGCTACGCTAGCCAGCTGCCTGGCGGACTGCGTAGCAAGCTCCACTGGACAAGGTCCAACAGAGCAAGAGAGATTCTTGCCATGGCTGCCGGTCCCTGGGCGGTGAAGCTTGCTATGATGGCTGCCTGTCCAATGGAGAGCTGTCAAGCGGGCGCAGATACTCCAGCTCCATAGGGTTATGATGTTTCCTCCAGTTTTAATTTTCCCCTCTTGAGTTATTTCTCAAACTGGGCCAGAGACAGACGGAAATTATGTTTAAAACGGCTGTCAGGCGCATCTTCCACTGGGAGAGACTCTGAATGATCTGGTGAACCCAGACATGGCCATGTGGTTGCCGGCACCTCTATAGAGCCCTCCAAAACATATAAACCCAAGCTACTCGATCAATATCATCCACATTTTCCATGACGGGGCAACAAATGAAGTCCAAAGAGGACTCCTTGGTGGTTGCTCCTCGACAAGGCGTCGAGCAGTAAGTTTGACAGGCGTCAAAAGAGAGGCGGCAGATGCGAATTTGATGCACAAATCGCGTCTAGTGTGAATGCACCATGAAACATGCATAGCTACACGGAAGCCTGAAACACATGTTTAGGTAGAGTTTCATTAAAAGCGACCACTTGAATGTGTGTTTTTGAAGGCTCCACGCTTTGCTCTGCTAGCTAGACAAGCGGTCTACGACCTCAATATTTTCTGCAGGCCACTTGCCTGTTCCATACAGGTTTGCCCATTTTTTTGCCAGCAGAAAGCTAGTTTCCATCCGTAAGGAAAATTGTGGCAAAAGCTTGAGTAGTTTATCTTTATTTTGCTGTATTCAACTGAGGACTGTCCGTTTTATAGATATCAGCGAAGTAAAAATATTGCAGGGTTTGATTTTGCTAAACTTATGATATGACAATATGACAATGATTTAAACCACAGTTTTTGTAAATGACAAATGATAGTTCTTTCTTGCTTTACAGAAAAAGGGTCACATCAGACCACATAAGAACAGAGGCTTTACAGGTGTGTGACATCAGTAAAATGAATGAATTTACCAGGAAAATGTTATTTTTTACATGCTTTACGTTCATTTTTTATGTTGTTTAGTCAAAATACAACATAAAACTATGATATTTCCAATGTTTAATGATTTTACACATACAGAGTTTTTGTACCCCTTTTTTTAAACTATTTTTTTCTAAAATGTTGCATTCCTTTGCCAGCAGGGTGCACCACAGAGCCCTCTGTATCACTCCTTCCAGTCAATCAAATCATCTGACTGATCTCCAAATTGATTTTGTGTCAGTCAACCACAACCGTTGCGAACGTCAGGCCAGCCCACCCCTGAATGTTAACACAGACATGATGTGTTAACATTCAGGGGTGGGCTGACCTGATGTTTTATGAGCAGCCGTGGTTGACTGAGCTCTTAGAACGCTAATTTGCTCTAAACAGCTTAAATGTAATGTTGACTGACCCAATGGATTTTATTGCAAACATGTCATCATAGGAGTCTCGAAAGCATCCAGCTGCCGAGCAAAGTCAGCTAAACTGTAAAGGACGCAAATGCTGCAAAGCATGTCTGCTAAAGTTGGCCAGATTAGTCCAAAGTCAATTCACTTCCTTTCAAAGCTACTGAACAATCCACACTTTTTTTCCAAATTCTTCCTTTTTACAGCTAAATGTTGTGCAGCTGCATCCGCACGCATGCTAAGAAAACACTGGCCAAGAACACAAAAAAGGGATATCTAGTTGCAAAAAGAGGCAGCAGACTGAGACGTGAGTGGGATTATTCATGAGTGACAGCAGAGGCTTCCTCACACCAGACTCATTGTTGCACAAAGAAACAAAAGCATGACGACACAACCAGTAGTCTCTACAATTTTCTGCTGGACTAAACGTCTCTCCCAGTAGAAAAGGTGTTCACATTGTTGGACTCGACCCATTTCAAAGCATCTGTATTGTTTAGTAGTTATGTAATGAATTGTTTCGGGGTCTGTGTGTTCAATTAGAGCTCTCCTCTTGAATTCTTAGCAGACGGGGATGGTGGTTGTTCTTGAGGAATGAGTTTAAACGGCATTAAGAGAACAGGGAGGCTTTATCACCTGTGCTTGCTGTGTCTAAATGGAAATGCAACATTAAAATACAACATTAAGGAAAATGAAAAGTCTATAAAAACGTGACTGAGATGATAAAACTGTTCAGGAATGTGCCTTGGAATGTGCTTCATGCACCTCAGAAATGCTTGTTTTTAATCAGAAGTCAGTGAAAATTTACATAACAGGGAAATAAAACGAATAAATGAATGACTTACCAAGTCGTTTATGACTTAAGGGCTTCTTTGAAAAATATTTTTTAATCCCAACAGGACTTCCCTGGTTAAATAAAGGTAAATAAAGTAAATTAACTAGTTTCTAATAATACGTCCTTTCCGTCCAGCTACAGTATTTACATTAAAACATTGGAAATGTGACTATATGTTTTTATATGACTATGAAAATTCACTTTTTTTGTTATTTTTGAGAGTTTAATCTTGTTGCGTCAAGAAGCTTGAGGATATATTATGTATTTTATTGAATGTATGCGTGCTGTATTGCTTGACTCTGCTTTTAGTTACACTGGCAAAGGAAGTTTTGTTACCGGAAAAAATGAAGAAATTTCAATAAAATGTGATGTGATGAAACGCGAAACATTTGAAACAAATTGCATAAGATTAGATTAGATTGGATTTTGGCTCAATTTGAATCAAATTAACTCAGTTTAATTTGTTTTGTATCAATATGATTACATTTAAATTGATCTGATTTGAGTCTAATTGCCTACGATTGGATTGGATTTAAATCAAATCCAATCAAGTTAATTTTTTTTTAATTTGGATCAATTTAATTTAATTTAATCTAAATTAATTTAATTTAAATTGAATTGAATTTAAATTGATTTTAATTACATAGAATTGGATTTTATTTTGACTTTATTTGAATCAAATTGACTCAGTTCAATTTTATTTGATTGGATCAATTTTATTTAGGTTAATTTGATTTGATTTTGACTTGATTTAAATCAAATTGACGAGTACCTTTTTTAAATTTAGATTAATTGAATTGAATTCCATTCAAATTAAATTTGAATGGAATTGATTTGAATTACATTGGCTTGGATTTGATTTTGACTTGATTTGAATTGAACTGACTCGGTTCAATTTTATTTGATTTGTATCAATTTGATTAAATGTGATTTGGTTTAATTTGATTGATTCGATTCGATTTGATTTTGACTCGATATGAATTAAATTAACTGAGTTCAATTTAATTTCATTTCGATTCATCTGATTTAATTTGATTTAGTTTAATTTAATTTGATCTGATTATGAATCAAATTGACTCAGTTCAATTTTATTTAGTTTGATTGTATTTATGACACATTTTAGCATCAAAACAATTAATGCATCTGTTAAGAGCGTTAAATCCACCAGCATCCGTAGAAAAACGATTCACAACTGTCTTGAACAAAAAAAAATAAAAAATAAAAAATCAGACCAAGCCTCAGCGTTCAAAGAGAAACAAATAACGTTTTAATATTTCACAACTTCCCTTACGTTTTCACCTGCTTTGGCCTTATACCTGCCTTTAAAGTTATTTTTCCTCAATGGAAGTGGATTTCTGTATCCAAACAGACATCATACCTGCTCTGCTCACCCTCATGATCAATACATGGATGAGACCTCTAACGTATAAACAGAAATCCACAATTTTCCTGTTCTCTTTAGATAACATCTGAACAGCCAGCAGTCATAAAACACCAAAGAGGTGTTGTGAGTTCTCTTCTTTAAAGCAGACGCAGCTCCTCAAAGTAAGCACATTCTCAACAACCAACACACTTGTGGCCCCTAAAAAATTGACAGACTTCATACCTTGCCAACTGTTTGGCTTTAGCTTTTAGGAAGACTTTAGGAGAACCTTCACGCCGTCCATCTCTGTGCTCCGTCAGAAGCGTTTCAAAAGGGAAAATGTTCAAAATTGAACTAACAATTCTGAACGTTGGATGTTACTGACATGGAAACCTTCATATTTAACTAGAAACATATGAACTTAAAAAAATAAGGTCCCTCAAACATGTAAAGTATTGACAGAATATTCAAATTTGAAAGAATGAAGATCTTCCTAAAACCTGGGTTTTACACACAAAATACAAATAGATAAGTTGGGGGATTTAGTAAGTTTTTGCTAACAGAAAGAACCTGTCTCAAATTTGATCCACACATTTTTAAAATGAAGAAACTGTATTATAAAAAAATAATTCTCAACATTTTTTATTATTTAAATACAGTAAGATGTCATTAAAAAGCTTAATAACAATAGATGAGTTTTTACCATAAAGCGTTGAAAAACCTTTTCTTGTCAAATGTATTTTTTGGAATTTAAGGAGGCAGCCATTTTGAAATGAACAGAAAAAGCCTTTCTACTGCCCCTAGTGGAATGATGATGAACTGTAGGGCAGAAAACAAGTTAATCATAATGGGTTTCTAAGAAAACTTTGTAAAATTCTAATATAGGGACCTCAGAAATACATGTATCAAATACAATACAAATGGTTATAGGGTTAAAACAAAAATAAAATATTCCTTAAAAACAAATAAAACCCATTTCAGTCAAATTTAGTCTCCATAAATTGTAGTTTTCTTATAACATTAAGGCAGCAGTTAAAATTATTATTTTTGTAGCTTAAAGTTGACCCCTTCTTTTACTGATTATCTAAGCAAAAACAAATTCTGCAAAATATGTATCTTAAATACATACAATATGCTTCTATATTTTTTCCTGGTTTCGTAATCTTTGAAACAATATTTCATCTTAGAGACCTCACTGATAGCAGTGTTAAAATCCTACAGTCAGAAATAACCACTCATTCCATTTTCACTAAATGGAATGCTGATATTTTCTGCCGCGTTTGTGCCCCATGTGTTTGGTGGAGTGCCTGATCTTTTACTCCATCTCTCCTTCCAGTTGTCGCTTATAGATCAGTGTTACTTGAAGGACAAGCACTATATTCAGTTTCTGTCTAATTTTAGTATCTGGAGGTGGAACTCATCCATTTTTCATGAAGCATGTAAACCGCCACTGATAGGCCTTCCTCCAAAGGCAATTTTAATATTTTTTGTTTCACCGCAGTTTATCCCAACCCCTAATGTAATATGTAATATGATTTGCTGCAAGTCCTAAAAAATATGAATGGAAATGGCTTTATTAGTTCCAAGTTTTAGCAGGTTGCATTATATCCATACGGGGCTTAGTGCAGCTGTGGCAAGGGTCAGGATTATCTTCAGCTTAGCTTGTGTGAAAGCTCAACAACCATATTAAAACCAGTCCAGGCAGCAGCGCAGAGTGCACGACTGGAGGAAATCTTCGACCACAGTCACATGTGACTGAAGATAGAAAGGAAGCGATGCAACAAACTTCAAAACTTTAAGTCAGTTAATAAAAAACTCTCAAATCTGTAATCAAAGTAAGAGATGACGCACTTGTGTGGAGCAATATAAAGATCAGAAACACCATAAAACTCACTCAAGGACACAAAATTGTCAGTGTACATTAAATAAAACTACATTTCTCATAACCCTTGTGTTTCAGGTAAAAAAAGAGAATTCTGCAACTGTGTTTCTTTTGGATATTTCTAACTTAAACGACTAATATCCAGAAAACTTTCTAAATGCCAAAATAAAATGTGAGTTGAAAGATGAGAAAAAATATATATTTTGCACCGAAGGGAAAAAAAAATCATGATAAAATCTTATTTTTTCCACTGGTAAAGTAGTGCAGGAAATGTTATATACTTATATATTGCTTTACTACTCTCTTAAAAGGCCCAAAGCGCTTTACAGTCACTGCTCTGTTTACTCACTGATGGCGGCACCGCTGCAGAACCAATGTGGGTTCAGTTTCTTGCCCAAGGACACTTCGACACATGGGCTGGTAGGTTTACTTGGTATAAGTTATTCCAAGAGATCAAACAAGTGGTTCATCATTAATACAGTGTTCACAAGAGTCAAGTAATCCAACATTAGATGCAAGTTGTCTGAAGACATACTAAAACATATCTAAATTGGGCTGGCATTCAGAACAACTTGATCTACTTTTGATGTTTTTTTTAAACCAACAAAACTTTTTGGACAATTTGTACAACAAAATAAAACATAAAAATGCCCCAAAATTGCCTATTAAACACAGTCTTCCTTTATTCTACACACGCAAACAATTCCTAATGATAATGACAATTTGATGACACTGCTTTCTTTCTCCTCAAATTTAATTATTTGATGCATTACTAAGTAGAGTTTAAAAACTGGCAGTAAAACAAATCCTTATTTGAGCTAAAATATGTTCTTTAAAAAGCTTTTTTCTTAATCATCAGATCTTACACAAACTTTCTAAGGTGTAGTTTCGAAAAAAAAGGGGAAAAGAAAGGTCTTGCTCCATCAAGTGGAGCATTACTTACAATTACTTTGCCTGTGACAGGGCCAGTGGGACTACTCTGACTAAGTGGAATGGTTTCTATTTAAAACCACAAAGTTTTTAGGCACTTTAGCATTTGGAAAGACCAGATCTGTGGCAGCAAACATGTCTTCATGAGGGGTATTTTTTAAAGCAATGCACATTATTTGAGCAGATGTACTTTGACTAGACAAAGATTTAAAACATGTGTAAAAAATAACAAAGAATTTAGATTTTTTTTTGTTACTTTTAATCTTTTAACTGTCATTGGTAGAGAAATACTACTATTTCTTGAACATGGAGGTAGTCATATCCAATTTAATCTCACAATCACAATAAATACTGACATTCAGACATATTACTAGAGTGTTTTTTCTTTCCCCAAAAAAGAATGCTTTATACCAATTGTATGCAATGGAGGTGAGAGTCTGATAATTTAGTGGTCCTATTAAATTCTAGGAAACCTGCAGATGGACATTTGCAGGCTTCAGTTTCAACAAACAGAATATAAATTGCTTATTTGTGAGCTACGCATGTGCCAGTTGGGTTTGGATGGAGCCAAGCTTGCTGTTTATGTTGAGCTATACCCCTAATAGATTTCACATAAGTGGTTCCCTTAAGTTTCCCTAAATGTCAGGCCATTATTTTGACTTTTCACTGTGGCGTTGCTTGCATGCTGTACACTTGCATATATTTTTTAGACAGTTTTTTAATGTCAGATCTCCCGGGCTCATTCATTTCCCAGATCCAGTCTTCTCATTAAGTCAGAAAAGATGAGTCATCTGCGTGAAAGGGAGGCTCACTGTTTACAATGCCTTAGTTACATCACAGTGCTAATAATTAAGTGATTAATTAGTGCATGTTGAAAACGCGTTCCCAGCGGATTTGTGGGTTCAAGAACAATGTCTCAGAGTGTCTGCATGAACACTTTTCTATTTAAAAAAATGAAAGCAACCAGAATGATCTGTTAGTTGCTTTTGCATTAGGTAACTAAACCTAATAAAGACAAAACCTCAACTTTTATTATGAATGACAGGATTAATTTAAAGCTTATTCTTAAATATCTGCCTTCTTTTGACACATTTTATTCAAAATGCTCTTTCAGCTTGGAACATCTGACTCTTTTAAGGGTGGATATATAGGAAAGATTCCTGGCATTATAATTTTTTAAGATTAATAAACTAAGCCTTTATAATAACACTTATTTTATTTTGTTTTTTTTTTTACAAAAGAAACAATAAGTCCTTTTTTGACTGAAGTGTCAATTCTTAGACTATCTTATTTTTTTGCATTTTAATGAGCGCTGTCAATGAATGGTCTATTTTTTTTAAATTATGCCATAAAGTAGGAGCACCAAACTATAAAGGGACAAAAGATTGAGGGATAAACCTGTCAGTCAATCAGACATTAAACTCACTTACGGGAACTCTAGAACTTGTTTTAAGCATGTTAGCCACGTTAGCCACAATAGCCTAAAACTCCTGTTCTCCTAACCTTGTTTGCAATGCATTACCGCTAAAAGAAATGTTACTTTGACTCTGTTAACTCCCAATCTTGTTAGTAACATATGAAAAAAATACAGTCTTACACCGCCACATGGCAGCTACACTAGTAGCGTTAGCGGATTCACAATACCTGTAACTCCCAACCTTGTTTGCAATGTGTGAAAAAACAGATGGATGCAGCTAAAACAAACTTTACTTTGACTATGCTAACTCCCAACTTTGTTACTAAGACATAAAAAAAACAGTTCAACACCGCTAGGCTACATGTTAGTCACGTTAGTGTATTTATAACGGCCAACATTGTTCACAAACTCAGCAACTCATAAAAAACAGACTAATACCGCTAAAACAAACATACTCCCAACCTTGTTAGTAACATAAAAAAAACTGTCAGACACCGCTACAGGTTAGCCACTATGTTAATATATTTATATTAAAATCCAACCATGTTTGTTACGAGTAAAAAAAACAGACTGATACTGCTAAAACAAACTTTGATTTGACTATGCTGACTCCCAACCTCGTTAGTAGCACATAAAAAAAGAAACACAGTTCAACACCGCTAGGCTACATGTTAGCCACGTTAGTGCATTTATTTAAACACCCAACCTCATCAACAAGTTGTAAAAAACAGATTAATACTGCTAAAACAAACATACTGTGGCTATGCTAACTCCCAACCTTGATAGTGACACGTAAAAAACTGTCTGACACAGCAACAGGTTGCCACTACGTTAATGTATTTATAATATCCCAACCTTGTTTGCAACACATAAAAATAACAGACTACTACTGCTAAAACAAACTTTAATGTGACTATGCTAACTCCCAACATTGTTAGTCACACATAAAAGAAACAGTTGGACACAGCTAAGTGTTAGCCATGTTAGCGTATCTACAATAACACCCAACCAAACATTTTGACAGGGCGCCGTGTATCTAGTCCATACATAATGCGCTCCAGATTACAATGCACACTGTTGTTTTTTGAAGAAAAAAAAGGCTTTTTAGTGCACTCTTTACAGCAGAAAAAATATAATTATGCATAGTTTTTATAATCCCTGGATCTTTGTGTTTTCTCACATTTTCTATTAAATCTAAAATTTGATTCTGCTTCTCTTGCAAAAAGGAATGTTTCCCGTTCAGGTTCATATGTGAATCTTAGCTTGAAATATTTTTAAAGGTTTTGACATTTAAAGCACTATTTAAAAGACATTATTAAATCTGGAGCTGAAACATGATTAAAACCTTCAAATCAGAAGAATGGACTTACTCCTGGGCCTTTCTGATCATTTTCCTGGATATACTTTTAGTTAGTGTCATCTCATTCATCAGACCCTCAGTGAAGGATTAGGCAGTCCTCACTGGCACTGAATAATGTGGGAGGATTAGTACTTTTGCCTGTCACCAAATCAGTCTGACGGATTAGCAGTCCCCACTGTCACTCTGGAGATTTCCCTTTAGCTCCAAAGGAATTCAAGTCAGTGTGACGGCCAAGGTGACTTTGGACTGAAAAGGGGAAGAATTTCTTTTTTTGTGTGTGTCAAAACCTTCTGGCAGAGTCTGGCACCAAGCTGAGCCTGAACAGTGTTGGAACAATGTGACAGAATCATCGGGGCCAGCAGTCAGGTGAGCACGTGCACTGTGGTTTCACCAATGAGTTTTTATGAAAAGATTGGGTTCTTTTTGCAACATATCGGAAGACTGAGTTGCGGTGTAATATCTTAACCCTTTGACACCTGACTGAGATGTCACAGATCAAACATATTCTTTGACGAACCGTAAATCTTTGAGCTTTTACGTGAATTAGCAGATTCACGTGTTGGATATCAGTGCAAAACTGCTTTTCTCCGTTTCAGAATTTCATCAATTGTGTCAAGAGTTGAAGAGTTACAGTGGTCAAAAGAGTGTAAACACTGCACCTAAAGCCCCAGTGTTAAAGGGTTACGATATTTTTACCATCAGGATCTAAAATCTTTAGGTCAGGGGGTAAAAAACTCTTTTTTTGGATTTTGAAAGAGTAGTATTTCAGAAACTCCATTCTGTGCTTTATTTTCTTAGCAATGAGTTATGTGTCAATGTTTTGGAGAACGGCCTCTTTCATCCGATCATCTTTCGCCTCTTGTAAAAGCTCTCCCAGTGGTCTCTTAATATGCCATTTTTAGCCAAAAACCTGTCGTTTTCTAGGACATAGTTTCTGTACATCGTCGTCTACAAGTGGATCAACCAGAATAGATCACAGCAAAAAGCTTGTGAGCCTGTTGAGATTTTCTACGCAACAGCGTAACCCTAACCCATTTTTAAAATGGAAATCTTTTCATTCTTTGTGTTTATGTCCTCCATCATCAGAAAAATGCCACAATAAAACAATTCTCATCATGGTGGGTCTTTAAAGCTCCAGATTGTTGCATCCACAGCACATTTGTTTTACAAATCAATTGCATCTTGTCACCATGACAGTTGTCACTAAAGACCTTTCTATTATTCTACATCAACATCTACATCAAGTATATCAAACTCTATGATCATACTCCATTAAACAAATGGGGACACATCGAAAGTGGGAGAATGTTTCTGAAAGAATTGCAGACGAAGGAAGACGAGGTTCACTGTGAGGTTTCAACATGATCCACCTTCCATCTATTATTCTGCTTTCGTCTGTGTTCTCGCACAGTCTACATGATCACCTGCTGGGTGAAGTGGGAAACTGCCCTGAGGCGCTGGATTCTTTGGGGGCCCAAACATACCTAACTCCGTCATGTAGAGCTGTATATATAACCCAAAATAGCTGCAACTTTTCCTTTGATAATGCATCACTGAGGCTCGTATAGAAAATGTGCAGGATTTGGCTGTTTCCTCTTACTTGTGTGTGCATAAAAGCATAATGTGAAACGAGAGTCTTATGGAGTGATTAACTATACCTTTACATAGAAGTCAAAAGGCGATACAAAAATACAAATTTGAAATGTAAGCAAGAAATTTCGATTATTTTGTAGATATTGGACAATGCTTTTCAATGGTGATTAGGCAATATATCGGTGCCAGTATCGGTATTAGTTAATAATTGCATGATTTGAATTTATTGGTATTGGTCTGATATGAAAAAATCCACAGATATTCTGACTGTTTTCTGATACACCTTATTTTTGAAATGTAAACTTGTTCCTAGTGGCACTGGGAAGCTTATGGTTTATTATGTCTATTAGTGAGTAAATGGTCTGAATATTTTTCGATATAGTTTAAAAGTTTCAAAAGTGATGGTTGTTCATTTCTGATCCCTTGCTGTATGTTAAAAATGTCAAGTGCGATGTGATTGAACAATTCAAGAAAAGTTGTGTATTTCTAATACAGAAACAAAAAGGGAAATCTAAACTTTTTGTTCATGTAGACACTTTTTTAGACACGTGATGACCAAAAACCCAAAATAATCTGTAGTTTTTTTTGGGAGGTTGACCTAAAAAATACTATGCAGGGGACAAAAACATGTACTTTTCAATGTATTAAGCACCAACTGTGAAGGCCGAAAGCCCAAATTAGTCTTTTTTTTTTTTTTTTTTGAAGGTTGACCTAAAAAATACTTTGCAGGGAAAAATAAAACATATTTAAAGTTTGGTTTTGGTAAATATCGGCTATTGACCACAGATGTAGGGGAAATATTGTTTATCGTATCAGCCAGAAAAAATGACTTAGACCCACCCCTACTTTTTAATGTACTAAGCATCAACTGTAAAGCCAGAAAGCCCAGAATCTTTTTAATTTTTTTTGGAGGTTGACCTAAAAAATACTTTGCAGGGAAAAAACATGTTGACAAATCATCCTAATTGCTAGTAGCACTTTTAAAAGACAAACATTCCTCATGAGATTTCATTTTTTAAAACACAGCTGCAGTTAATTCTTTTAAGTATGAAGAACCAAAGTCTGAGAAATTTCCCCTGATGCTCGTCCATTTTCAGGGCAGTGATTCCCAAAGTAAGCTGCTGTCCGTCTACTGTTTGTGTGTTTTTAACCTCTATAATGACGGACGCATGGAGTTCAGCTTCTTAAGCCAAAGCCTCTCTCCTGTGATTTATTTGCACAGGAACAATTAATGTCAGACTATAATGTTTGTGAGTGGGCTTACTAACCCGATGGGTTGAACCTGCTTTGTGTACCTGCTACTTCATCTATTTAGAAAGTGTGATGTGTTTACTACATTTTATCTTTAAAAACATTTTTTTTTCTTTTTAATGCACACCTCCAGAAAACACTGAAGGACATTTGAAATGTTGCTCTGTTGGGAAAAATCTAGACGTCAAAGTTAAAATCTAACAATAAAAAAATACAGGTTTCATTTTTATGCTAAAATGCTGAAATATGTCAGAAAATGTGCAGAGAGCCCATTTATTCTAACTCTGTTAGCTCCCTGGTATAGAACAATGCTGACATTCAGCAGAATATGAACACTTTTAATGTTGCTGCATTATGCAACTTGCAAATTATAACAATCCTAATAAAAAAGAAACTTATAGCAGGAAATCGATACAAAGTTAATGTGGTAATGAGGAATAACTGGCAAAGTCCATATTTGACAGGATGAGGTGACAGGTGCACACAGTCATTAGCTTTTGTGTCAATAAAACTCTAAAAGAGAAAAGTTTCCAATGACAGCTGTTCCAGATGGGAGAAATTTGGTTTCTTAGCCCCAAGTTATCTCAAATAACTGAGTTTCTGTGGTTAATATAATTTTAAAAACATATATAAAAGACTAAACAGACACTAATTTTGATTATATCATCAAACTTATGTCTACATGAATCTTGTCATTATTTATTTATTGAGTTTCATACTGTATTTTCTACATGAATTTATCATAGGATTATTACATTAATACTATGAACATTATTTCAAATAAATCTACAAAAAGTTACAGTTAAGTGATGTCAATAAATACACATAAAACTAATATTTAAAATGATTTATCTTGAGTAGGCTTCCTGCTAATGGTTTTTTCTTTGGCATAAAACTACTGCAACACTTTGGGTTATACAGTGTTCCTCTATTTATCATGGGGGATACGTTTCATAAATAACCAACGACGGGTGAAATCTGCGAAGTAGGATTAAAGATGTTTCAAGGCTGTAAAACCCCTCACTTCCCATTTTATGCCTTTTTCCAGACAGACATGAACATTTTTACTCATTTCTCTCTTGTTAAAACTCTCAAAGTTTGAATATTCATGGAAAAATAAGTCCAGTATTACAGAATGAAAGCAAAGATCTGCTGACTACCCAAGATTTACATAACTTGAAAAATCTGTTTTTCGGCCTGTATTTTTCACAATCTCTGCTTGAAATAAACAAGATCAATAAATCAATCAAAAACTTTGGCTTGCTGCATGTGCCGTGTCTCTACATGGAAGATATTGATTGACAAGATCAAAAGTTAATCAGGATGCAAAGCACTTGCAATGTTGCATTGAAGAAATGTGCAAAACAGCGAGATTACGAAAGGTAAACTGCAGTATAGAGAGGGAGAACTAGCTGTGTTTCTATTAACTATAAAATGGCACAAATTGGATTTGTGACAATAAATTTGCCAAATGGAAACAACACTTTTGAAAACCTCACATTTATCGAAAAAAATCCAACGTTTTTGGCTTGGAGGAGGTAGTTTTTGAGCTGTATCGAAATGACAGATTTTGCAAAACTGCAATTTAAACTCTTTTTTTTTCAAATTAAATGAGTCACACAACCAACAGTGACCAGAACCACAAGAGGTCTCACAGCGTCACACAGCTCATAAAGTGTTGAGCACGCATGATGAATCCGCAGCTCCTCTATAAAATCATCAACCATAATTTCCCAAAATCTCATCCATAGCCTCTCCCACATAGCTTACTGAATAAGCCTGAATAAGACGCTGACGTCTCCTTTGATAGATGATGATGAGTGCTAGTACCACAGCAGGAACTGTAACTCAAAGTATTGCTCTCATCCGTTTTTAATGACTTATCGCGCGAGTTGGTTTGTGTTTGTTTGAATAATTATGACCTTTTAGACAGTATTGGTTGAACCTCAAGTTAACAGCGACCATCATCGAGGAGGTTGACCTACAGGCTGGTGGTGGCAGAAATAGAGGAGGAAACGAGAGAAAAAGACAGGAAGAACATTGAATGAAGGGGTTTTAACAGGGAAGTTGGTTGTCATAATGGAAAGAAGAAAAGTGGATTTTCTGCAGGTTCAAGCTGTTTTATCATGGAGTGGATGGAAAGAGGAGCAGAATAGAAGTGTTCCTGAAGGAGCAGTTTGTCAGGTTGAAGGTGAAGATAGTGTCAGATCCGGTGATGAGTCTCAAGCTGGAAGTGGAAGGTGAATATTGTCAGTCGTAACGCCTAAGCGTTGGATTGATATTAAGCAATGTGAGCCAGGTTAGTTTTACCCAACATGTGATGTGTTGTTGCTCTAATTATCCTGCTATACCCATTCAGTGATCTTGGAGACTAAGGTACTTCTTGATGTGCTGTCTGGAGTGAAAAAGCAGATAAGGAGACTTGGAATGAATATGTTCTGGAGTGTGATGAGAAAAAGTGGAAAACTGAAGAGATCAGACAGGAGTACAGGGAGTTGCTGCTCAAGATGAAGGTGGAGGTGGCAAAGACTAAACGTAGGGCGAATGAGGACTTGTATGACAGGTTAACATAAGGCTGCTGTGGACCAAGAAGTAGCAAAGATCAGTAAAGATGAGGATGAAGAGTGGAAAAGCAGTTGTCCCACAGGACATGTTTTAGTACACTGGAGAGGTTTTCACTATATTTAGATCCCACTTGTGTCTACTTTCAAAGAACTGCAGCAATTTCCCCTGGTTACTGTTGATGACTCTGACCTGAAGCATGCATTGTTTTTACTCCTGAGAGGCAGAAGTCAGTGTCAGTTGACTGTTGTGTCTCAAAGACATCTCCTTCTGAACCAATGCTGACACTCACCTCTCCATCTGAATATGCATGGTGGGACCTGTAGCTGCAGCCAAAGCTCCAGTCGTAATGTTTGCTGCTTCATGTCAGGAACACTGTTGTTTCAACTGGACAACAAAAAGGCCAGAAGCAGAATAACCCTATTAATTCATATTTAAACAAAAGCACACTTAAATTCTTTAAATTGAAAAAAATATATAGTGGGCCTTATAATCCTGATATATATGGATTCATTTTGGCTGTGTTTACTGATATTGAAGCAATTTTGAGAGGTAATCAAAATGTCAATTTTTTTTCGAGTTGGAAACAAGATTGGTATTGTAAATACACTAACACTGCTAATGTATAGCATGTTTTTTTTTACCCAACAAGGCTGTAGGTAAGTGTAGTCACAATGACATTTGTTTTAGCTCAGGGGAGGGGAAACCACATCCCGGGGGCATTTGCAGCCCGTTAAACTTTTTAATCTGGCCTGCCAAACTGGAAATTGTATTGTAACCCTTCTTAATTCCCAGTATGGTGTCTTCCCATAGATGGTGAACATTGAAGTTAATCTGCATCTTTTGGAAGATCTCGTTATTCTGGTGTTCATGGCTGTTTTCTTAGTTGGATGTCATTTTTCCAATTATTTCAACACCATATGAACGCTGACTGCCTTATATATGTCAGAAGTTTGAAAAAAGACCATTTATTGACAGTGCACCCTATAATCTGGTGTGGTGGGAAAAATCATCTTCTTATATCTGTTTGTTGAAATAATGATTACAAAAGAGAATTCAAATAAATTAAATTCAAAACCAGGAGGAAATATACCATAAAAAATGTGCAGAATGGAACAAAAAACAAACAAACAAATGTACAATTACAATAACACAACTAATTTTTTAAAAAGCTGTCTTGCTATATTTTTCCCCCACGATCTACAGTACACTTGTGAACAAGTAAACCATTATGCAAATAATATGCAAACAAATAGTTTTAAAACAACCAATTGTTTATTTTTTTCATGGAGCGCCAATCAATTTAAAGCTACCAACAATTTAAATCCATGTTTCATTTTATTTAAAAAAATTGCATGCTCTTCCGCCCTCTGTGTTCCACAAAGACGTTCCGTTTGCTCAATCATGATATTTACATTGAAGCGATTAATGCAGAGCAGCTTAGACCCCATGTCTATCTTTAGGGGATCAGCATGCAGTGCTGTGTCTGGGTTTCCTCAGAACTACGGTGGATCCATAGATGTATGTACACCAGACAGATGACCTTTGATGTCAGCTTTAGGATTCTGAACAGGGAAACTTAAGCTTGAATTTGGAGGGACAGGATGACGAGGCTTGACTTTTCTCAACTCAACAACGTGCCAAACACAGACAATTAGAGGCAAGCAAGTTAAGTTTTGTCAAGTTAGTTTAACCATGGTGCACATAAATCAGACATTAAAAAAAAGAAAAAATCATGTACCCTCAAATTTGAGCCCTAAAATGTTATCAGCAGACTGAACAAGACTGGAAAATTGACCCAAAAACTCTCTTTTTTAAAATTCCACCATATATATGCGATCTAGTGTGAAATTTTGATTTTTCAACATGGGTGTGAGTTGAAAAAATTGCTTCTTCTGACATCAGCTGTTGTGATCATTAGAGGAACTTCTGCATTTGATACTTTTGCACCAACTTTTGGAATATAAACTGGGCAACAGGGTAAATCTCTAAACCATTTCATAGATCCACATGAAAAAAAAATGTCTTGGCCTTAAATATATTTTAAAAACCCTAAATATTGTTGCCAAGCAACATTAACAAATACTTATTTCTTTATTTACACTCAGAAAGAAACTGCATACATTTCCTCATAATCAGGGCAAAGCCAAGTTTCAAAGTCAAAGAGGCAAGAATATTTTAGCGCACGTCTTGGCAGCTAGAGTGCACCCTGCTAGTGCCACCACATTACAGATCCATTAACATTGACAAGTGGCCAGTAAACATTAAAGCCTTTTAGTAGATTATACAAGCAGTATTCTTACTTTTCACTTAGCGATCAGTGGGTAATTGACTGTTTAATTTCCCTTAACCTTTTGTCACTCAAAAAGCCATGTTTACATGGTGCATTAGCGCAGTCAGCAAAAAAAAAATCCTAATGGAATTAGTCCGTTAATGTGTTCTGCTTGTCTCTCAGAGTTCCACATAATTGCAGCAATCACGGGAAAAAGTCAGCATGCTAGAGAGTGGAAGAAAAAGGCAGTTTTTAATGCAAGGCAATTAAGATTCTTCTGATTTGCAGTAAATGCTGTAATGTTTTTCTCCAACTATAGATGACTTCTAAAGGCATTCTGGGAAATAAAAGCAAAACTTACTTACTGTATGAAATAAACAACAGAGGAGACAGTAATAAAATATAAACAAACAAGGAAATTGAAACGCTCTGTCACAATAAATGTCCCTCAATATACTCAGGAAGAGATGAATGTTATCCTGTACGGCTCTGCAAATGTCTTGGCCTGAGTTCTGATGGTTCTCTCGTGAGAATGGGAATGAAAGAGCCAAATTCTTCATAAGTAAGACAGTCCAGCGTTCACTCTGATGCTATTAAATAACACGCCGGGCCACCAAATGAACAAAGTCTCCAAAGGCAGGAGCATTGTGTGTGGAGAGCTACAAAATCCAGAATAATCTGAGCAGTTTATGAACTTCTTACAAGCAGCAAACAATTCTGGAAACAATGTGAAAAGGAGAGTATGCAGTTGAGCTATTTGGAGAGTTTCAATTGGAAATCTGCACTAATCAGTCAAATAGCACCTTAAATATACATATTCATACAAACAGATACCCACAGTGAGTTAGGGGTATTGTTATTTACATGAGTGCTTGTCCTATTTGGTCTGGTCCCAGACGTGTTCTATGGAGTTCAGATCGGGGGTGACCATATGAGCCACTCCCACTTCTTGAAGTCAAGCTGTGACAATTCTGGTGTCATGTGGTGGAGCTTTGTCATCCATGATTCTTGGTGGAATTGGAGGATGATGATGGTTCTATGATGTCTCTGAAGTAAGAACGTTTAGTGACTGGGACATCCACAATGACCGCATTGACTTGCTGGTGATGCCTGCCCCACTGTTTCACCTCCTCCACCAAAGCAAACCCTGGCAACCATTCTGACCTCGGTGCATCGCTCACCTCGCTTTCTCCAGCAACACTGACGACCATCATTTCTGTACAAGGTGACTTGTGAACAGGATGGTAGATCATTGTCCAGGTCACATGGTCCTGTAACCACTGCAAATGTTCAAGTCATGGAGATGTCTTATGGAGACACCTGCAACATTTACCTGGATTTCAAGTAAAAGCGGTGGAGTTGGTTGTGAATGGTTTGACTGAAAACCCTAGTACCCCTCACATCAGGGACTACAGCTGTGTGGTATTAGCAAAACCCTGTGTCAGCCCAGAGGTCCTTAGGTACCAGTCATGGTTGTAATGTATCACTCACAAAGTCCCCCCTCTGGTCTGTCACAAACTCTGTCAATAGTTGTGCGTCTGATGACACTTTAAGACTCACTAAGTTCATCTGGAACATCTGATTGCCTACTATCAACCCAAAGGTGAACTATGACCAGCTGGTGCTGCTTGTCTGTTAAGAAACATTGTGTAGTCATGTTTGTTTGAATGATGATCTTGGAATGACTTAGTGGCAAAATCAACTCAGAATATTGAAATTGATGCCACATTTAACAAGTTTTTTTTTTTTTTACTTTTTTTGTTTTGACCCCAATAAGTGAGACACATGGTAGATGAGAGACCATGAGTGGAAAACAAACTAAGTGTGTTTATCACCCCAATACAATGACCTCCCTATCCCGAAAAACCTGTGAAGTGAGATAAATTCTGTGTATTCGACTTTACTGTGTTGTTCATAACATCGCTAACTTATTGTTAGTAGTGTATCGTTTGATGTAGTAGGTGTTGTTAATCTGGCATTACAAAGATATAAAATAGCAAAAATGTTGCTAAAAATATTTTTAGTTTTTATTTTGCCTAAGATCTTAGAACACAAATTTATACCAGTGCAATCTTTTTAAAATTAATAATTGATATTGGTATATTGCATAGGCTCATTTGAGGACAGTAATGAGACTTTTATTTGTCTGTTTTTGGATGAGTGAACTGCAGACCGGCCAGTTTGGGGACTAGAGGTTGCGTCCTCCTCGCTACATGCGGCTTTTAAAACACACAATATATAAAATAATTGCAGCACTTTCAACTTTGATAAAAGATTGTAGAGAAACTAAAGAACGTTGAAGAAAATTGAGCTTAAACTTTAAAAGAGCGGCTGTGGAGACCTCACATTTATGAATCACTTTTGTCCTCATGGAGCAGCATTAGAAAAACCCTAACCTTTTACCTGATAAGTGGGCCCTTAAGAGCAGCACTCCAGGAATTTTTGTAGCACACCTGAAAGTGGGATAAACAGTCAGTGGATTGTAACTTTTAAAGTACACTCTAATCCATCTTGAAAGCCCTTTGGGGAAACTTTGATGGTTCATTCATTCACTACAAAACACTCAACTATGTGGAAAAAAATACAAGTACACAACGTTTATGTCTAAAAATTGGATGCAAATGGGAATTTTGGAGCAACCAAAGCTTCTGGAGGCCTAAACTCATGCAGGATGAACAACACTAAAGAGTCCAAAAGTGCTGTGTAACCATTGATTGCTAAAAGTCAAAGATAGTGTGTCAAAAAGTGTAAGGAAAGTGTGGTAAAACAGTCAAATCATGCTTTAACGCTCACACTTCAATAGGGGTGTGTATTTGCAAGAGTCTGTCAATATATTACATATCGCGATACAAATGGCACGATACATATCGCGATAAGACAGTATACCAGAGATGATATTTTCCTTATTTTTGTGACTTAAAAAAACTTAATCTGAATGTTAAAGCACATATATAATTGTAGTTCTGCGGGGTATAGGCACATCTAAATAAGCATCGCCTTGACAATATTTTAAATCAATATCGCCAAATGAAATATCGCGATATTTTACTGAACTGATATTTTTGTACACCTCTAGACTTCAGTAAAGAACAGTTTAAGGAAACGTGAGAACTGATGCCTCAGCTTGGAGTTCTAAACTTTATTTCACCCTATAGAGAGCCAAAACTCTTTTCTTGATGTGTTTGATGAGGATTAAAGAAACATCTTCCTGTTAAGAAACACATGCAAATTTTCTTATTTCACACACTAACAGCGTGTGAAATAAGAAAAAGTCCTCTCCCTGCGTTGCTATATGGATCCATTTCCACCACGGCTCCGCTCTTTAATCCCCGAAGCGGCCGACGGACACGCAGAGAAAGGGCGCTCTCTCAGTTTGGAAGATTAGGAAATTGCAACAGATTCAGGATGTTCTCTCGTCCAATCGTCCCTTTTCCAACAGCCGCTCTGCGTTCACTCGACTGCTCCATAGTGTGACATTCGCACGGCGCCCAGACATTTGTTGTGCTAAAAAATGTCTTTGAGCAAACACGCCGTGTTCCTCCAGAATTACACCGTGAACGGCTTTGATTTGCTCAAGTGTGTTTGGACAGCATTACAGCACATGCACTTCTTTTACAGAGGAGACAGACAACAGATTACACAAAATTTGCAGAGCTCTGAAAGAGCTCAAAGTTATTTGCTGTATGACAGAGTCCAGACTTTGCATCTCAAAATGCGTTTGCAAAGCTTAAATACTGTATGCTATAACTGCCTCACAGAATGTTGTTTGTTTGAAACGGCTAATAAAAATTCAAACGAGCTTCATAAATGCTTCTATTTGAATTACTTTAGCAAATCAAAATCCAGTGTGACTAAATTAATTAAAAAAAATGAGGATGAAAAACGAACATTAGTAGTGCCCGGGTGGCTGTGGTGCAACGATAAAGTGGTTGACCTCTAACCAGAAGATTGCAGGTTCAATTCCCACCTTCTCATCATTGTGTGGAAGTGTCTTTGGGCAAGACACTGAACCCCACATTGCCTCTGGTGGTTATTGGTTGGCTCCAGTGTTTGGTAGCCCTCCATCAGTGTGTGAATGGGCCTTCAAAGAAGGTAGTAAGGCAAGTATACACCATTTACTCCGAAAAAAAAAAAAACAAGAACAGGTAATTTTATCTACGTATTAAGCATATAGGAAGCACCTACACGGAATTGTCTATTTTTAAACTTGTGCTATATATAAGATGCACCGAAGCGTCCGAAAGCGCATTGAGCAAGACAGAAGAGTAAGAGATAAGTCCATCAGTTAGAATTTATGACCTACGTTCACAATAACTCTAGAATTTGCTTGTAACATGCTACATGTTAGCCATGATAGCCCTGTTAGCGTAGTCACACTACCTTTAACTCCCAACATGTTTGCATTACGTAAAAAAATAAAAACATACTGATACCGCTAAAACAATTGTTATTGTGACTACGGTAACTCACAATCTTGTTAGTAACATGAAGCAAAACAGCCTGAGCGCGCTACACATTAGCCACGTTAGCGTATTCACATTACCTATAGCTCCCAACCTTGTTTGTACCTCATAAAAAAACAGACTGATCCCGTTTAAACAAATGTTACTGTTAACCACAGTAACTCCCAACCTTGCTAAGAACACTTAAAAAAATAAACATCATTCAACACTGCTACTTGTTAGCCACATTAGCATAACACCCAACCTTGTTTGCAACTCGTAAAAAAACCAGACTGATCCCGTTTAGACAAATGTTACTGTTAC